>NW_022987611.1:90000-197500 GCF_902827165.1 Trematomus bernacchii | reverse complement strand
CAGACTTCATTTTTTCAACTCGAGAAAACTGATGTGGAATCAGAACAGTTGCCATTGACATAGTTCCTAATCTTTGTTCAGAAACTAGACAAATATCAGTTTTCATAATGTACAAACCACAGACTGTGTTTGGAATGGCAGCAGAGGTCGCGTTAACCGAATATTTTCCGTCTATGATGGAATTATTTTAACAATGACGGAAAAATCTGAAAGCCGTCCGTCATTTTGACAGATTAGAACAAACTCAGAACAGCGCCAAAGTTTCCCCGCAGCGGGGCTCCGGTATTATGCCGTGTTATGCATGCCCGCCCAAAAGGAAATTATATAGTTTCCAGACCTAACTTTGCAGAACAGATCAACAAAATATTTGCTTTACGCTGTGCGCGCTCCCGCAAGGTGCTGTGGGCATGCATAACACGGCGCTAACAGTTCACAAGCGAGCGTCCACCCCCCTGTTGACAGTTCACGAGCGTGCTCTCTTAATGTCTGTATGACCTTGTTGTGAGTGTTGACGGAGCAGCTTTAACGCTAGCTTATCCTGATGGATCAGTGCCCTGTACTACGAAGCCGGATTTGCGGTTAGCGATACAGCTGTTCTGTATTCACCTTGCAGCTGCAGCTATGTGGCTTTTATCCTGGTGTATCTGTTTAAGTCATGGATGTTTAAAGTTTAACTTCTTCATATTTTTCTAATATTATAGTTTACTATTCAATCGTGAAGTATGACGCTGCGCTGTCAGTATACGCTTGTCCCTGTTTGTGATTGGTCAAATGTTGCTAACCCCGCCCCTTTCACGTGAACGTGCTAATAGCCGGACAGAGTAACCGAGTTGATAACCAGCGTCGTAGGACTGCTTAGCGAGATCGCGTTTGTTAGGGTTAGTTAAGCCAGATAACTCAAACATATCCAGGGTATGTTGAACAAAGTAAAGTTGTACAACTGTAACATTAAAAGTATGTGCCTGCAGCATCTAACTCCAGTGTAGAGTCGAAACGGTTTCATTAGTTCTCCTTGCAACCTTCCTAATGTCAAAGCTAAATGTGTGAAAGCATACAGCACGAGGCGGGGTGTGTCTCTGGACATCTTTAGACTGGAATAGCGGGGGCACGCCCAGTAACTGAACTCGCCTCGCAGGTGCACACGCCAGGACAGAGTACATCTGACTCGAGACAAAACTTGCTCGATATCCGAGTCCAAGTCGGAGCGTCAAGGTACAAGTCGAGTCAGAGTCATCGTGCGCGAGAATTCACGAGTCCGAGTCCGCGTCAATCAGTGCGCGAGTCGAGTCACGAGTCCCGAAATTCTGCACTCGAGTCCGAGTCCAGGACTGACTCTAGTAAACACAAATTATATCGCGTTCAAATTCCCACAAGTCTTTGCTTCGGGTCCAGTGTGAACGCACCCTAAGTGCTCTAACAAAACCTTTGTGTAGGCTTGAAAAAAAGTTGAAACAAATCGATCTAAAGAAAAGAGAGGAGAACGAAGGGCTTCAGAAACAGAATGCTACACAATCCATTAAAACTGTCTTCAGATGAACTGATGATCTGCTGGTTGAGCGCTTCAGGCTGGTACAGTTAGTGACTGCTGAGTCTAGAGTCTCCTTCTGCTTCTCCCAGTGCTTTATAAGCTGCTTGTTTTGGTCACATGAGTTGTAAAAATAGCATCCTTAGGAGATGCTCCAACATCTCACTATTTGGGCCATTTCCACGTCTCCTGATGATCGTGGACACAACAACAAAACATATTCCATTCTATCTATTACACAGGAAGTCTCTTCATGCCGACGCATATTCCTCGTGTCTATCACTCCCTGCCGTCAATTTTTTTTCAAATACACAGCGAAAAGATTGTTCTGCTCTGGTTTTGTGTTTCTGCCAAGTTATTATTATTATTATTATTGTTATATGCTTCCAGCCTGAAAATAAAAATAATTTGAGCTTTAACCCTTGTGTTGTGTTCAAAAGCTGTTACCGTTCATGGTGTTCGCGGGTCAATTTTGACCCATGATTTATGATTTATCTCAGTCCAAAACACACACAAAAAATGACTATCATCCAATATTGTTTTAACTACATCATAACTAACTTATAATGCATTCATAACCGTACAATCCTGTTGTAATTTAATGTTATGGCCCAAAACACATTACACCACATATTGCACACGTGCATATGTGTGTTCAGGTTGAAGTGTTACGGCCCGTCCACACAGCGGCGTGCGTTGAAAGCTTCACCATTCACTTTGAATGGGGTGACGTCACTTTTCGCCGAACTGCATTGTGGGAAGCGAAGCGGAGCTTTGCTGGCGTGGCTCGCTGCAAAAGTTGAGCAATGTTCAACTTTTGAAGCCTCGGCAGAAGCGTCAGCCAATCGATTCATATGCCAGTACAAGCTCTAGCCAATCAAACCGCTGCTTGTGTGTCAGGGGCGGGAGATTCATGTGATTGGTTGTTGGTCGAGTTTCAGACACGCCCGCCGGCAAGCTTCAACGGACGCCGCTGTGTGGACGGGCCGTTAGTGTACATATTCTTTGAGAAAGGTCGAGTTCTCATTGGGGGAGGGGGGTAGAGGGAAGGGAGACCAGGTGCATGTTGCGAAAAAGTATTGTTGCAGTTGATGAAGGGGGTGGGGCTGGGGTGTCTAAAGTCAAAGATGAATCTTGATTGGGCCAAATTTGACCTCGAGTCACCCAAAACAATTCTGCTGGGTCTCCCCAGACCCCAACACCAAATTATGCACTTTTTCTTTTAGAGACCTTCAGACGTGGCAAAAATAGTCAAAATCTGTTTTGTAGTGTTTATATAGCTGTTGGAGGATATCATGATGATTCATGAAGCCTTGTTCCGATAAAAAAAACTAGAGCGTAGTTATTATATAATTGTAACTTGAAACGGGTCACGGGAGACCTGAACACAACATAAGGATTAAAGGCTCAGAGACGTACACAGAATGAAGGCTGTTTGGCTGTCACATTAAAGAGCCTCTGCAGCAGATGATGACAAGCCTCTCTTCTCAACAGCCAACAATTTAGAAAATACTTTTGGAGAATTATCATATCTGGATTTCTTTGCCTTTGGAGCTCTTGGCGGCAGTTTGATTCAAAGTGTTTGTCGGTTCAGTTTTGCCTCTTCCCTAGTGCCATTATGAATATTGAGAGACACAGACCGTCAGAGAAGTAGATATTCAGACATTTCTTCATTTGTATCGGCTTGCTTCTCCTTCACTGCGAGTTGGACCCAGAAACCCCTCAACAAAAAACTCCTGTTTTCTTTCCTGGATCCAAAACAGTCGAACAAGCTCCTCATTGAAATCAGGACAGAGAAAGTCTACATACAATGGCTAATAACCGTAACCAAAAAAAGTTGTAGTACTTAAAGTTTAAGGTGAATTGAAACTGATGCACCAGCACTTAAAATGGTCTTGTTTCTTCTAAGCAAATGTACCTGCAGGTTTCTTAGTGTTGCTGAGTTTGTATATTCATGATTGATGCTGCTGAAACCCTGATTCATGCATTCATCACATCACGACTCGACCACTGCAATAGCATCCTCTACGGCAGTGGTTCTCAAACTTTTTCTGTCTTTGGAGAAAAAAAAGCCCCCCAACACAAATAGTCAGGCTCAGTGGCGGCGCCAGAGATTTCTTTTGGGGGTGCTGTGGGGTAGCTTGACGTTTCATAGAGGGTGCTCAAACATGTAGGGTTTCCCATTAATGTACTGGGCGCTACAGTGGAATTTTCTACTGCAACACTCCCCACGCATATACACAGTGTACCCGCGACTGTTACAATGATGGCTCGATAATCAGCTCACGGCATATAGGTGTAAGCAGGGGTAAAGTGCTATTTTTATAGGTGGTGTGTGGACCTCACATAGGGGGGTCCGGGGGCGAGCTCCCCCTGGAAGATTTATTTTTAAATATTGAAGTTAAAAGCATCAATCTGGTGCACTTTGAGAGCAAAATGAAGAGATCTATGGATACATCTCTCAACACCCATATGAAGCAGAACTGTAAACAGATTTACTTTTTCTTTATGGATATTTTACAAATCACTCCCTTTTTAAACTGTATTCTTGTTTTACTGCCATATAGTATTTCATACCTGTTTTTCATTTATTCTCTTATTTTTTTATAACTATAATGATCATATAAACGTGTGCCTCGGAAATAATTGTTTACATTAATGGTGACCAAAACGTTTGAGACCCACTGAGATAACACTGAGAGAGTCCTTTAGCTCACTGAGTCTCTCAGTCTGACAGGAGAGGACTCTCCTCCACTTTGTTGTTGAAAAAACTCCTTATATCCGTTAGCGTAGCTCGCTAGCACCAGAAGCTAACAACAACGATCTCCGGTACCGGTGCGCTCTCTCTCTCTCTCGCTCGTGCACACACACAAAATGGCTCGTTCCACACACACACAGAGCCGAGCTTTAATGAAACACAGAGACCCAGACGTAATAGTACTGTACTGTATCATATTATTTTCGAATCAATAATTTTTCAAATTATGATTCTTTTTTTTTTTTAATCTTTTTTTTTTTTTTAATAACCATTTTTCCTCCTGGTCTCTCGCGCCCCCCCTGTCATGCCTCTGCGCCCCCCACCTCCCGAGGAGGTTAGCCGCTCTGCATAAGTTACCATGGAGATCTAGCCCGCTAAAAAGAGAACCAGCGTCGTAGGACCGCAAAGCCCGAGTTTTCCCTGAAGTCAGCCGGCTAAGCGAAAATCCGGCTTCGTAGTACAGGCCTCTGGTATCATACCTTTATGTTTGAGACATCGATGCATGGAGGAGTCCTAAATCCAGGAAATAACCTTTCACCACTTCCTGTTCCCTTGCCTTGAAGTAAAAAATAAATGTGTACACAGTTTTGGTTAGAAATGGTACAAAACGTTATTAAGAAGATCCAGGAGGATGCTGGACAGGCTAATTAACATTAATACACATCCATAAACAGACAGAAAGGTAAACAAAGAAAACGTTCACACACCACACTCTTTATATGGGGTTCCTAAATGTTGTTTGTTGCCTTTAACATGTGGGTCATAATATTTAAAACGAATAATCTCCCGACTCTCGCTAAGGTTGGAAGGGGGGGGAAGTACTTATTTTTTTGTATTTTTTTTTTTTCTGTGTCGAAAGGTAATCTTAATGTTTTTTCTCGGATCTGCAGAGGCCTGCAGAAACTTGTATTCACAAGTCTTGAATAACATAAGGGATATAGATTCAAAAATGGTATTTCTTGATAGTTAGAAGACGGAAAATAAAGATTTGAAGAGGTTTTGTTCTATAACATACCTCAGTAAATACCTCACTGTTGTATGTCTGAAGCTTCTTTGTGTCCACCACTTCATATCCGACAAATCTTTAAACTAACCCTGAGGATTGCCTCACAAATCACACAATAGGCCGGATTTCTCTCATTCTCTTCTTTTTTTTCAAACAACTACTTCTGTCTCTGTGGAACACCATCAAGGATGGTTTTGTCAAAATGCATCGTCTCATCGTCAATTGTTGTGATTCATAGAGTCTTGCTCGTTTGTTCTTGCAGTTTTTCAGCTTCTTTGAAAGGTGTAAACTTTTGCTATTGGTTGTGCTCGGATGTGTATAACCTGTTTGTTTAAGCCATATACTGCTTTTACCATACCAGATTAGCTTTGCGCAGATATCAGCCGTCTTCTGAAAAACGACTGATGATGTTGGTTATCTGGTCAGGAGATCTCTTTGAATCTCTTTTCAAAACCTGCTTGTTCTTCACAGCTGCTCTTTTCTCCTCTGGTCTCCTCTCTCTCTCTTTCTGCTCCCCCTACCCTCTGTATCCACACTATATCCATCCATTCCATTTACTCTCCATATCTGCACACCTTAATCAAATACATTACACCTTCGCCATGATTCAGTGCATACAGCTGCAGGCCTTTAGAGAACATATTAAAGCAATATGGATATTGCTAAAGAACATGTCCCACAATTACTGTCTGATGTATTCATGTAGATATCACCTGTTGTGTACCGTCAAAAGTGTTGAGTCAGTCACGTTTTATGTTGTTGTTTAGTCAATTCTTGTATTGTCTCCCACTTCCCGTTTTGTTTTGACACTCAACAGTTACGTTTCATTCCAGGTTCCTTGACTCCCTATCCTTGTGTGTGTCTCCCGCGCTCATCAGCTGATTGTTTCCACCTGTGCCAGTTATCTCCTGTTTAAATTCCCCAGTCCCCCCTTGTTGTTTGTCAGTTGGTCTTGTCCTGTCCTCATGCCAGTACTCTGCTCATCAGCGAATGCTTATCTTGTCACAAGCCTGATTTATGCTCCTGAAACTTTTTGTAAGTTGTGTTCCTCACGTTGTGAGCGATTTTTGTTGTGCCTTATTGGAGCCTTTTTTGTCACCTCGTTAAGAGTGTTATTTTCTTTTTGTATACCTTTTTTGGAAAATAAAGTATATTACTTATACTTTACCTCTGGCTCCCAGGTCGTGCATTTGAGTCCTTTCCCTTGAGTATGCAAGTTCGTGACATCACCATTTCTACTTCTTTACCATTTGACCCTGTGTGGGACCAGAGGTGGGAGAAGTACTCACTTTCATTTTTTTTCGTGGCTATAAATGTTCTTTTAGCTGAGACCCTTTTTCATTAGGTGATGTTGGCTTTGATATTTCAAGTATAAATGTGGCAGTGCAGCAGCCTAACAGCGGAACACATACAGTGGTTGGTGAAGACTTCTTCTAGTAACAAGGGGTAATTTGCTCCATTGATCCGTGCGCTCTGATAATGATGATGTTCCTTGTGCTTTCTCATTACCTGCCTGCTACTACAAGTCTGCCCCAGACAGGCAACACTCTCCTTTATGACCTGTTTACGTTCTCTCAGCTATTAGCTCTAATGTGTGCTGCGTTGTGATCATTGCTTTCTGCTAGGGGAGGACAAGCGCTTAGTGCAGTCGTCCTTTTCAGCTCCAATGCTCCTGGAAGCTTCTAAGAACAGATAACGGCATGCTTAGACTACTGAACAAAACAAGGTGCATTATGGGGGTTACAGGAGAGGCACGGCAGTGACATGTTACATGCGATACCTTGAAAGAGGGTTTGTAATTGTCTGTACTGACTACAAAAAGCACATTACACACACGCATGCACAGGTCAGCACTGTATTCATACAATGATGCTGATGGGTGTGTGTGTGTGTGTGTGTGTGTGTGTGTGTGTGTGTGTGTGTGTGTGTGTGTGTGTGTGTGTGTGTGTGTGTGTGTGTGTGTGTGTGTGCGTGCATTGATGCATATGATCAGATGCAGAAGCTGCCAGTTAGTAAAAGATGTTTGAAGTTACAGTATATGAAGCTTTTTGAAGCTATATGAAGCTTTGGGGCTTTCTCTTTGTCTGCGTGGGCTTTAAAGAGAAACCTAATGGTTTGTAGAACAAAACTCATTTGAATCATTCCGCTCTCATATCCAGCAGAAGTTCCTTATTTTCATATCATTAGTTTTACATCTGTTGTACCTTTGATCCAAAATACAATAAAGCAGTGACTGAATGCATTATCCAGCAAACCTGGACACATCTTTGTATTCATTATATTTGGCTCTAGTATATAAGCTTTTTAAATGGTATTATATTAGTACTTTCTGGTGTCAATCAGTGTGTTCCTCAGTTACTCTTCTAAGTAAATGTAAAGAATATATGTTCTTTCTCCCTGCGTGTTTATGACTGCTTATTAGCTGTGAAACCTTTCAACTGGAGGAAGTGTCCTGCAGCAGTGATGTTTGAAGCCTCAGAGTTTAGCAGTGACATGGTGTTTGTCTCGCTCCGTCACAATGAAACTGTGATCTGAACACAAGTGAAACGAGCTTCAGGAGCTGTGTGTCATTATTCCATCTCTACAACTTGGACATGCGCTTGTTAGAAAGGGTTTGACTCCAGAATAAACTGCGTTCATGTCCCAGAGGTAGAGGAACAGAACATGTTTGTCATTGGGTCGTTGTTCACCTTCCAACAATCAGCCTAATAATCACTTCAATCACTTCTTTTGTTTAAAGAACATTTATTGACACATGTCATATAAAGTCTTTGGCGATTAGACCCCATCCTGAAATGGTATAGCTAAAGGGGGAAATGCAGCCGGGAGCATATAGGGAACCCCCCGGGGTCTAGACACTGGTGATGATGCTGAAGATCTGGATTTGATGAGGAGATGGGATGAAGAGGAGGTGTGATGAGGTCTTTGGGTTAGCTCTCCTGGCACTGGATAAGATGAAAGGAGGTGGATGGGGAGGAGGTGGATGGGGAGGAGGCGGGCGGCAGCATGAACACCTGAAATCACAGCTGACTGCAGGAGAGAGGACAACCATTTTAAAGTTTGGCTGCAGCTCGGTGATTGGCTGCTGGAGAATGAGGTGAATGTAATGGGTTAAAGAGAACGCCTGTGATGAGCTGATTATATGCAGCTGTGGAGTGAATGTATATATACCCATTCTTCCTGAAAGAACTTGCGCTGAGCTTCATATTGACTCTGCAAACACTTCCTCACTCAGTGAGTTTCTCACTTCTTTCCCAATATCACAATGATCTTTATTGACATTTTACTCGGGTACAATGACGATGGATATTTGTTTGCATTTAAGCAGATTGGCACCATTAAAAGTGAATTAGCCAAATGAGCTCTCATCAGCTCCTGCAGTGCAGTCAGGAATACACAGACTATCAGTGGAACACCTGAGCACTAAAGAACACTGATTCTTAAGTTAGAAAGATATACAAAGTCTATTGTTCTGTGGTTTTCAATCCTTTTTATGCACATTTATCTGTCACACTTGATCAAATGTTGTCTTTTGCAAAATGATCATTTTAACAGCGAAAAGCAGTCTTTAGGGCACAAACATGGAATCATTATATGATGGACCAGCACATTCCTAACACTATTAATGCCCATTTCATTTCAATCTGAACAGCTCTTTCACAATTCATAGTCATTTGTCATCTTCTCTATTGTTTTATTTAAATGTATTCTTGCACAAATTCTTTTTATTTTGTAATAGTTTTACAATAGTTTTTCATAATATTTCTCAATTCTTTCAACATCTTCTCTTATTTTCAATCTTAATCTACTTGATTCAGATGTATCACAGCCTCTTGGGAATGCACAGTCCTTATCTATTTGCATCGGAGGGTCAGAGAGAACTACATTCAGCACTGAAGATGTAAATACACACTCCATTCGGCTGTAATAATGACTTCAGTGCAGACTGCAGAGTAATGAGGATGCAGATTGGAGTATAGAGCCTTTGCTTATTTTACAGCCTCTCCACCGCACTGACTCGTCTGGTAATTGTTGTATTTATTTATTCTTCAAGTCTGACTCCCCCCCGCTGGCTGAACAGAGTTTAATGTAATCTCTTTCAACCCCACCTTGTACATTCACTTAAAATATGAATCATTCTAACCTTTCCATTCTCATCCAGGCAGAGATCCTGTGCTCCTGCAGAGCTTTGAAGTTTTGTTTTACCATATTTTGAAGTTTTGATCTAAGGCTGAATACATGCAGCTTGTTATTCTCGCCCTGTATCTCAGCAGAGTCTCCTCCATGATGTTCATTCTGTTGTTGTTGTTGTTGTTGTTGTTGGGAGAACATCACTTCACGGATCCATCCTGGGAGATCAAATAACGAGCTGCTCTTTACTGTACATGATCTCTGTATCTAGCTTTCACTGTAAAGGCCCGGACACACCAAGCTGACACCAAAGAACTGACACAGACGGACCCCGACTGTTGTGTCGCCTCGCGTCTCTGCGTCTTGGCCATGTGTCACACTGGAACACACCGCAAAGACTTCAGCCGACAACCAAGAAGCATGTACGAACTGCGCATGCGTGAGTGGCAATAACTCTCCTTACCAGCAGGCGGCGGTAGTGTGTATTCGTCATTCAAAAGAGGCAACAACCGGAAGACAGACTGCGTGATACACCGAGAGAAGAAGAACAGACTGCGTGATATAAACAAACAACAAATAGCGTGTGTGTTCCATGTTCACTCTACAGCGAGAAGCTCATGGGGCTTTCCTGAACCTGTGTCGAGAGCTGGAGTTAAATGAAATCTCAGATTTGCCTTCTTCATAGTTTGTTTGGGTCCCTCACTTCCGTTTCGCTTCTCATGCACTGATTCGCTAAGCTGAACAGCCAATCAGAGTGATTTCTTTTGCCGACAGCCTTTGGCCGGTTTTCGGCCGAAAAGGCGTCGGCACGGCTGAAAAGACACGACGGTGCGGGACACACCAATCTGAGTAGGGCGTGTCGACGCTCATCGTCGGCCTGACGCCCACCGACGGCCAAAATGGTCTTGGTGTGTCCGGGCCTTAAGACAAACACCATTACTCCCCTCTCCTCTGTCATTCAAACAAGGATGACAACCCCCCTCGCCTCCAGCCATTTACCCTGACACAGCAGATATTGGCTGCAGCAGCCAGTGGAGCTGATCTTCTCTTTTTAGAACTTCATAATTGTGCTGCATGGCACAAGTGTCCCACTACTTTCCACACTGTTTTATTTGCTCTGTTTTGATCCAAACTAGGCCCCTACATGTACCTGTTGTCTAGAACAACGATGGGGATAGATAATGTTTCCAAATGTGCTTATTTATCACACTTTCTTTTTTTTACTGCACAATTTCACTGTACAGTATTACATTTTAAATTCTGTTCTTGTTTATCTTATTCTATTTTACATGTATAGAATCCTGCATTTACTTGGTCACTGACAACATTCTCTGCAACATTGAGCTTATTGTGTTTTATTTGACATGTATATAGTTCACTTCATCCGCATCTTGCTCATGGTCTTCCAACATAATCTGCACTATTTGATCCTACCTTTTCATTGTTTTGATGTTGGAGAAGCCTGGGACTTCAGAGTTGTGTTTCCATATCTACACTGTTGCTATTGTGCATATGACAATAAAGCTTTTGAATCTTTGAATCATCATGCTGGACCTCACTGATGCTATAGATACAAGCAAATCCCTGCAGGAAGTCTGAAAGACAGTAGAGACCGTCCTCTCAAAACATTCTTTCACATGTCTAATACAACCTACAGTGTATCCAAGTTTACCTGACAAGTCTGTGAGAAACACAGAGGAAGTAGTGTGATGTTATTTTACCTAAAAGTGTATCTGGATTTATCTCTCATCCAAAAGCCTCCCTCAGTTCTCACTGGGGAATCGCTGTCCATCAATCTTTCACAGTGGTTCATAAACGGTTTCTTTATTGTCTTTTACCAAATCAATGTGTGACAGAGCCTCACATAAGTGCATGAGACAAGACAAACTGGTAAATAAATCAGAGGGTTTTTACTTTATTATAACCTGATTTCTGAATTATTGGCATGAAGTTGGACAATTCACTTTCCTCTATGGACACTTAAATTGCATGTGTGCCGTTACAGTGAAGTAGTGATGTGTCTCACTGTGGTCCAGTGGTCTCCAGTCAGTGAATACATGGAGCTTGTTCTGATTCCTCCACTTTCTTTGCCTTACCACTGCCATGCAAAACATGGTAAACACCATGAAATTACAGGAGGAAGTGTGGGTCTCACTTGGTTGTGTTTGATTGGTCAAAGTTTCCAGATGAAAGTGTTAAAGCGTACACAGCCCTTATGTAATATTATATTTTCGTACAGCAAACTGTCTGATGGTGGAGGTCAGGTGGATGGGATAACAAAGTGACTTGGAGACTGCACAATACCTGGAGATGACTGCTAACCAAGCACAATGATTTCCTAACCTTAAAGCTGCATTAATAATGAATATGTATTTCTAAAGGTCACACAGTCTGACATATGAAGTTGTTCTATCAACCATGTGTCCTGTTTAAAGAGCCAGAAGAGAGAGCAACACTCTTCACTTCACAGTGAGTTATCCTTCTGTCCACATGATGCACTCTGCTTCCAGCTCTGCTTTAGTCTCCACCCACTCATTCACATTGACCAATCACATGTGGCTCATATGGTTTGTTTAGTGTGCAATTTGGAGGTTTAGAGTACTGTTGTAGCGTTATGTTATTTCCGACATTCTGGAGATGTGCTTTTCCCAGAGCTCAAAGATGCATTACAAGAAAACTCAAGGAAATAAAATATATAATAAAACAGTCCTGAGCTAAGTAGAAGAAGGGGGTGGGGTAGAGGATTATAAGTGGAAAACAAGAGAGAACAGGTGAGTTTGTAGGGCTTTTTTTGAAGGTTGTGAGAGAGCTGGCATTGTGTGGCTGCAGAAATAGTTTTAGTAGAGAAGTAGAGCTGGGTGACTTCAGCGTAACAGTGAAACCGGAGGTCATGGTAAAGCGACCTTGGGTCCCTTGAAAGGCGCTATATAAAATAAAGCTATTATTATTATTATTATTATTATTATTATGGTGATTGAGGATTGGTCCAAGTGAGAGGATGTAGGTGATGAACAACAGAGGACCAAGTACAGAGCCCTGGGGGACACCATACGTGAAGGCTATGGATTTGCAGTTGTTGGTGGAGATGAATTGATGTCAGTTGGAGAGATAAGATTTAAAGCAGGTGAGGTTATGCTGGTTATGCCAATTGACGACTGAGGACTGCATGATGTAATATATGTAATATATATAATAATAATAATAATAATAATAATAATAATAATGTGTTTTATTTATAGAGCGCTTTTCTGGAAACTAAAAAATACTTGTAAACTTCTCGAATATTCATTTTTTGGTGTCTTTGCACTGCTGCATATTATGGCTTGTATGTGTTTTTTATTGCTGAACATTCCTCATTTTCTAATGTCTCTCCTCACTTCTACCTCATGAATAATAGCCGGGGTCTTGGGGGAGAAACTGGCCTTTTCAGGGTTCTCTCCTCACTGTCGACTTCCTTTCCCTCTTTACCTTTCCTCTTTCGACACGTCTCTCCCTCTGCTCCACATACTTATCTCTTTTTTCCATCGCTCCTTTTAACTCTATTTCTCCTTTGAAATCATTGATTTTTCAGAGCTTCTATAAAATATTTACAATGTGTGGGCAGACTTCCCTCTGTGGGAATTTAGAGGAGGGGGTGGGTGGGGGTGATCATTGTGAGAGCGTGTGGTGAAATGAATAAGAGTGGGAGAGGAGGGAAAGCTAAGGGAGTGTGAGAGGAGAGGAGAGACAGAGTCAGATAAGAGCGATGGAAGTCCAGTCCAGTCGTGGCATGAATATCAATGCTTCCTTTGAAACAACTCCACATCATAAATAAATAAACCGAGCTTCAGATAAAGATCGTTATTTTCAAGGCTTTTGTAACACCGCCTTTCCCCTAAACACTCACAACATATCGATTGTCAGCCAATTCTGATGATTCCGACACCTTCTCATCCCACCTGTCCTCTCTGTTTCCTCTCTGTCTGATGAAGAGTTGTTACACTTTTCTTCTTCCTGCTCAGATTGCTGCCTAATTAAATAAAACCCCAGGACTGTTCCTGTAGGAGTTCTGTGATTTAGCAAAAACTAAAATTCTGAATCTGTCAAAACTGTGAGACAGCAGCATCTCCTTATTATTTAAACCAACGCTCATGTAGCTGAAGAGACTTCAAAAGACAGTCTCCTCATTTGGTTTTCAAGCTCTTACTACCACATGATTCACTGCTCCATCAACCTGAAAACTGATGACAGAGATACTCCAATAGCATGCATTAATATTGGTTCTGAAACTTTTTAAATCATAGTTGTTAAATATTACACAAAATAGTAAACATCCTTTTATGTGGCAAACATTTGTGTGAGATCTTGTTTTTGACAAGAAATAAGCCTACAGTAAAAATGTCTGAGCAATTTGTTTGTGTTCCAACAAACCCGTTTACCAAAAAAGTATGAACAGGTAGAAAGTTTGGTTATTATTGGGTTTTTTTGTTTGTTTTTTTGACAAGTCTTTTTATTTCATTATAGTGTACAATAATCGATGCCATTTCATTTACATTGTAATATCACAGTACACTCTCTACACTCCCCACTCCCTCCCTCCACCCCCACATGCCCACACAGGTAAAACCAAAAACTTAAACTTAAACAACAGAGCCATGAAAAGAAACATAGAAAGGAAAAGAAAAACCCCCAAAAATTATTATTATTGTTTTTTAAAATATCAAATCATTGCGACTTAGGCATGGTTTAAAATGTTATGGTGATTTTCAAGCTGCGGTGCTGTTCGTCCAGTATCATAAAGCTGTGTTTGTTGTTGAGTTAGTGTGTCTCATAACTGTAAGTGTTTGTCAGTATATTGGTTAGCTACGTTAGCTAGCTAGCTTAAAGCAGATCTGCAATAATATCGGAAGGAGTCATGTGAGCACATTGTTAAAATAACCCAATAAAACATACATTTTAGGAAAGTTTCCAACAACATTGACAGTAGGCCAACTGCATTATCCCACAAAGCGCTCTGGTCCCAGCTGTGTGCGTCACTTTTTGGTGTCCCCTGGTCTTCCAGCTGTGTGCGTCACTTTTTGGTGTCCCCTGGGCCCTTTCTCATGTCATCAAATGTCCCATCCTCGACTCCTCGACTCCTCGGTCCTCCGGTAGTGACCCGGAAATGAATTTTAGCGCGCCATGTTGAAGGACATCTCATTTCTCGAAATGCACATCGAGGACCGAGCATCGAGCGTCGAGGAGGCTCTCTGGAGGAGCTATAACCGAGGATACACTGATGGGTCCTCCACAGTCCTCCACGGCTCCTTCGTGGATGCATTTCCGGCAACAGTGATGTTTCAAAGAGTCGAGACGCACGGCCGGACTTATCTCAGCCAATGACAGCTCTGCATGCATCCCCTGGATATTATTTTATTAACTGCTTTCATCGCGACGCGATGTTTACAGTGAGAACAGCTGTGAGGTCTGTGCAGAAAGCAGAGCAGTGTGTATAATATATATATATCACTCAGTATAACAGGCCTACTCTCTTTATTTGCTTTAGTTTAGTAGATATCTACAAACAAAGTCGATATTTTTCTAAAACCATTTAGTGCTTCACATAATAAAATACACAACGGCTGTAGCCTGATTATATGCTTTAGGAGCTGTAGGTGCGTGTGTGTGGTGTAGGTGTGTGTGGTGCAGTGTGTGCGTAGATGCAGCGGACAGACAGGTCTCAGTTGGTTTGGTGTCCTCTGCTTACTTGTAATACTTGTAAATAAAACTTTTGGCCCGTCATTTATTTCCCTCATTGTAGCGACCAGAGAGGGGGGGGGGATATATCCAGTCTCTGATAGTGTTACGTTATTATGAGAGTTCTCTGTTTGATTCTGAAATTGTATATATTTATATAAATATATACGTGTGTGTGTGTGTGTGTGTGTGTGTGTGTGTGTGTGTGTGTGTGTGTGTGTGTGTCTGTGTGTCTGTGTGTCTGTGTGTATGTCCGCATCTGTAGCCTGTTATTGTCTCATTATACCGCACTGTGAATGAATTAAAAGTAAATATATAAGTGGTCATGAACACATCTGTCCATCAGACAGAGGGCTGCTGTGCCTCCTGTCATCATTAATGGACGTCTCTTTAAAATGACCGCTCAGAGGAGAGGAGTTCTCATTTCTCTAACCGCTTGCCGCTTGCTGCTTCCCCTCCTCTCTCCTCGGTTCCCCTCCTCGGCTCCTCCGCTCGCATCTCCTGTGGGCGGGACTAAGTCTCGAGGATAGGAGTCGAGGAGGGGAGTCGAGGAGGAACATTTGAAGACATGAGAAAGGGCCCTGGTCTCCCAGCTGTGTGCGTCACTTTTTAGTGTCCCCTGGTCTCCCAGCTGTGTGCGTCACTCTTTAGTGTCCCCTGGTCTCCCAGCTGTGTGCGTCACTTTTTGGTGTCCCCTGGTCTCCCAGCTGTGTGCGTCACTTTTTAGTGTCCCCTGGTCTCCCAGCTGTGTGCGTCACTCTTTAGTGTCCCCTGGTCTCCCAGCTGTGTGCGTCACTCTTTAGTGTCCTCTGGTCTCCCAGATGTGTGCGTCACTCTTTAGTGTCCCCTGGTCTCCCAGCTGTGTGCGTCACTCTTTAGTGTCCCCTGGTCTCCCAGCTGTGTGCGTCACTCTTTAGTGTCCTCTGGTCTCCCAGCTGTGTGCGTCACTCTTTAGTGTCCCCTGGTCTCCCAGCTGTGTGCGTCACTCTTTAGTGTCCCCTGGTCTCCCAGCTGTGTGCGTCACTCTTTAGTGTCCCCTGGTCTCCCAGCTGTGTGCGTCACTCTTTAGTGTCCCCTGGTCTCCCAGCTGTGTGCGTCACTCTTTAGTGTCCTCTGGTCTCCCAGCTGTGTGCGTCACTCTTTAGTGTCCCCTGGTCTCCCAGCTGTGTGCGTCACTCTTTAGTGTCCCCTGGTCTCCCAGCTGTGTGCGTCACTCTTTAGTGTCCTCTGGTCTCCCAGCTGTGTGCGTCACTCTTTAGTGTCCGCTGGTCTCCCAGCTGTGTGCGTCACTCTTTAGTGTCCTCTGGTCTCCCAGCTGTGTGCGTCACTCTTTAGTGTCCTCTGGTCTCCCAGCTGTGTGCGTCACTCTTTAGTGTCCCCTGGTCTCCCAGCTGTGTGCGTCACTCTTTAGTGTCCCCTGGTCTCTCAGCTGTGTGCGTCACTCTTTAGTGTCCCCTGGTCTCCCAGCTGTGTGCGTTACTCTTTAGTGTCCCCTGGTCTCCCAGCTGTGTGCGTCACTCTTTAGTGTCCCCTGGTCTCCGTTGTGTTTTGAGCTTCTTGCAGCGTTTTGTATTTGCGGCGTTTGGTTTCAGCAGCTTTTATTAAACTCTGCGCATGTTTCCTCAAGTTGCTGAATGTTTTCCAAATGCTGCATGTGTTGTCAGGTTTTGGAGAAGTTTCTTCATTTTCATGTGTTTTTGCACATTTGAGTTTTTATATTTGCATCGTTTTTGTAACTGCAGAGCGTTTGTCCTAATGGGAATGTTTTGAACCGTTGTAGAGCGTTTGCACCTGTCGGCCCCGTAGAGACGGATCTCATGCTTTATTGCATTGAAAGCTTTAACTATAAAAAAGGAAGAGTTGATTAAGCTGGCAGAGCTTCATTTTATTATATATTTCTTTACTTTTTTGTCATTAAGTATTGGTAACTATTATGTTTGTGCTTGTGGGAAAGTCCAACTTCAGACTCATCATTAACCTGGAGATGAAATCTGGAAGAAGAAATCAAATGTCCATTCTGTTCAAAACTGGGGGAAAAAACGATTAATGAGCAATATAAGGGATCCTATTTAAATATGCTAGAGCCTGACTTTAAAGAATACTGTGTTATAGACGGACCAGAGTCAGTTTGAAACAAAATGACTGACTCAACTCGGCCACTGTTACACAGACTGTACAGTTAGTATACCCTTAACTCTCTGTCTATCTGTTTGTGCCTTCCTGTGAATGGGCTGAGTTTCCTGTCACATGGCCTCATGTTTGCTCTTTCATAAATACTTTTCTTGGACTGTAAGGTTTTATAAAAAAGTGTTTATTCATATGTGTTTCTCCTGATTCTGATTCTGATTAAATATGTGTATATTCTTGTATGATCAATGTCTTCTCTTCTTGTGCAGGTGGGAGGGACGATGTACAACACGGGCCGCCACGTCTCTCTGCGATTGGACAAGGAGCATCTGGTGAACATCTCCGGGGGCCCGATGACGTACAGCCATCGTCTGGAAGAGATCCGGCTACACTTTGGCAGCGAGGACGGCCAGGGTTCTGAACACCTGCTGAACGGACAGGGCTTCTCCGGAGAGGTGAGCCTCACACCTGCAGTAACACACACTGTGGTCAGACCTCATGGATCCTTTGATGGAACATTTTACTCCTGATGAGCCAGAATCTGCAGAGAACCATGTGACGCTCTGAAGATCTGCATCAGCGCTTTCAGCAGGAACTAACTTGTCTTGGAGATGACAGTTAAACATTCAACTCTCAAACACACACACACACACACACACACACACACACACACACACACACACACACACACACACACACACACACACACACATGATGGTGGCTGAACACACACTCTGCCATTTTAAATGTTGACGAGTAGAACAATTAGCTTCCCCGGCTTTGATTGTTCCAACAGAATCATGAGTCACTCTGCTGCATTTCACTGCCGCCATTACATGAATAACCAATTTGTGTGGCAACAAAGTAATTGCAGTCTTGACAGGCAAATGTATTATAATTAATGCTAATCATTTATCCTCCCTCAGTCTGAGAGCTGATATTCAAATCATAATAAAACAAATGTTTACTGTGTGCTTTGGGGTGGATAGAGCTGTAACACAAGCCTGCAAGACAAACAAACACACACACACACACACACACACACACACACACACACACACACACACACTACAGTGTATTGAGGCTCCCTCCAGGGGTTTTATTTTGTATTCCTTCCTTGCCTTCATGGATTTGCTGTTTGCGGGTTAACACTGTGTTGGAGCAGAGGAACTCTGTAGATTAGGGGCTGAGATTGGAAATGTGATGTCACACTGTTGCTGCGTTGCACTCTGCATCCCTCAGGCAACAGAGGAGGGAAAGGTTGTGGAGTCATTTCCACAGGGGGGGTGTATGTCTTTCTGAAAACTTGCTTAAATCCAGTGGGGGAATATAATGAAGTACATTTACTCAATGGTTGTACTTAAGTGATACTTGAGGTACTTGGCTCCTTTTGTTTTGCAGCTTCAGTTACTTTATAAATGAATTGTTTGCATAAAAACACAAGAGGTGATGTCTGATATTTTTTTATCTTACGAGAACATTCAATTAATCAATTAGGCGATTGAGAGATTATTCATTGGAAGCTTCAAACAGTTAAGTGATTTTCTAATTTACTTTATATTATTTCGTTTTAGGGTGTATTTTTTATTTATTTAATATCCACCACTGATATAATCCAAGACAAAAAACAGAAGACAGGACATCTTTATATAGGTACACAAATGTACTTTGCCCTGGGTTCGGCCTCTCAGGCTGTTACAGCCTGACCGAAATCTCTTTGGTCAAAGTGTTTAGGAAAACTCCTTAAATACATATTTCCATTTACAGGTAACTATTTGCCCTATTGCAATGACCTAATGCCAGTAAATGTTCTTAATTTCCATTTCTAATCAAATCAAATAAACGTTGCAGTCTTTCTGTCTTTATAGTTTATTTTTTAATATTTTTTAGTTTACAATTAAATATCTATAGATACACCAACATTCTCTATCAATTATTGGAGTATAATAATAATATGACAAAAACTGACACAATTTATTATGTTTGGATTCCGCACAATTATAAATGGATGGACTGACAGTATTTGCTTTCTTTAGAGGAGACACTGTCTCCACAGACAGGTGAGTCTCTGAGCTGATGAGCCTCAGGTAAAGGCTGAAAGGTGGGACACGCTGGTTTTTTTAACATCCAATTCCCTTCTGCCTATTCCTCCTCACTGAAACCACTGTTTCTGAGTGAAACGGCAACGAGAAAACATCCCCCTCCTCCCCCGCCGACTCCCCCACCTCTCTGAGGCTTCAAGGTCCAATAAGATGTTTCATAATCGAAAAGGCTGAATATCTCCCTCTTTCTCTGCTCACTCTGGCTTCCTCCGCCCCCGCCTGCTGATGAGTGGTGGCTCTGCCTGTCCTTGAAACGGGAACAAAGAGAAAAATATTACAACTTTTGTAAGCAAAGTATCCTTCTGAAGCAGCAGCCTGTGGGAGGAGGGGGGGGGGGGGATTAGCTCTCCAACGCGCACATCTTCAATTCACCCTTTCATACATCTGGTGTCATTCTGTGGTGTGTGTGTGTGTGTGTGTGTGTGTGTGTGTGTGTGTGTGTGTGTGTGTGTGTGTGTGCCATCAAACTAAATAAATCACACACAGACATTACAAACACACACACACACACACACACACACACCCACATGCACACATATCACATTAATCACGCCTCAGGGGAAGAATAATAAGTCAGCATCAAAACAGACTTTGTTGGATGAAGCAGTGCATTGATGTTATTCAATGTCTTATCCAATACGCACATCCATCGGTATTCATATGATTTATTATCCGTCCCTGACATATAGGTAGAAGTGCACACACAATCACATCGTCATGGCAACATGAGATCTCTACACAAGCACATGGAACAGACGGATGTTCTTATCAGTTGAGCGTATGCAGTTGAAGGAAGTCTGTGATATATGTTTAACATTTAGAGGTATTAACTCATCCTCATGATCAGTGATCATCACAACTCTCCTCTCTCTCTCCCGCTGTGTGTCCAAGCTGACGCCTTTTTCACTTCTCAGATCAGTTTGAAATTTGGCTATAATGATTGCTGATCGGAATCATGGCCAAAACGAACGACCCATTTTGAATGAAACCTGAATAAGAATCACCCTTTAATACATATGTAAAGGAACACAGTATGGTCAAAGCAAGGCTTTATAGTAATTCAAGGTAAGGTTGCCACAATTAATTCCACGACGTAGAAAAAATATGGACATTTTCGGTCAAGGAATTTGTGAAACAAACCAAACAAAATGTGCACAGGCTGTAAAAAGCCACTGTTCAGCTAACCAAATGGATAAGTCACTAAATGCAGAGAGCGGACCCAAAGCAAAGCCCCCCCCCCCCCCCCCCCCCCACTGTGGGGAGGCAGGAGACCTGGCAGTGAAGCAGTAAATAGAGCTGGAGCTACAGTACTTCACAGTCTAATCTGAAAATGAAACACCTTGGTCTTTTAATAAGTGCTAAAATATTCCAGATATCATTCCTTATTCCTTATTCAGTCCTTCAGCGGGTTGTTTTTATACACTGATAAAACCACATCGAGTTATCCTCTGATTAAAAAATAAAAATGTTTTACTTATACAGTCTGATCCGACCCCTGTACAATCTGATAAACTTCTAACACCAACGTGTTTTATTTTAAATGTTGGTTCATTAAAGGACATCACAGTAAGCTGACTTCAGCTCTGTAGATAATCAACACGTTGTTCTCCCTGAACCACTGCCACATGTAGAGCTCATTTGCAATGGCATGATGAAACAACATGATTATGGACACAAATAAATGTAAATGATGCATTTAAAAATAATAATAATAATAATAATAATAATAATAATAATAATAATAATAATAATAATAATAACAATACAAATAAAATAATAATAATAATACAAATGCAAATACAAATAAAATACAAATACAAATGATATAGTGTTAAAAGATTCACTATATTTCATATGTTTTTGTTTAGAAAGACTGGCATTAGACAGATTTCCACACATTTAAAATCCCACCAATCACAGATGAATCCCTATTCAAACAGGGAAAATCACATTAAGCTAATATCACAGAATATTGGTCACAGAGCTTTAGATGTGTTTGTTTTTCTGTTCCCATAATTACCATTAATCTTTCATAAAGTGCATGTTTTTTAAAGCGATGTTGAGTGCTAATTGTGGCAAGGTTGAAATCACATCAGAACATCTCTGTACGTCCTGTTCTGGAGTGAACAAACATGCTGGAATAAACGAATGAAGAACTCGTGTTCTGATTATGATCATTTCAAATGTAACATGGCTGAGCATTAGCACAGATGAGCTCTGACCAGCAACACATGCACATAAAGAGCCAGGTGTCTCTACAGAGTGTTTATCACAGTGTGGTGTGGGGGGGGAGCAGGCCCGGCCCGTTTGTTAGTTTATGGATCTACGCTCCAGTTAATCTGAAGGAGGGGGGGGGTGGAGATGGAGAGCATCATTTCCAGCCCAGCGCGTTTAAAGCCCCTCTCCCCGTTAGCGCTGAACGCTATCGACTTGCTGTCTTCCTATTTCCCTGCCCCCCCCGGGCCAGGCCAGCCATCATGCCATAAAGAGGCTGTCATGACCCCGCCCCCCCCCCCCCTCCCACACATACTCAGTCCAGAGTGAGAAAAGTGACCCTTTCTTATCCCATGCAGTGTTGTCCTAAAGCCAGTGTGAGAAACTTGGTGCTGCCCAAAGATCAGCATCACAGTGAAGAGCCATTAGTGTCGCTTCAGACCACCACCTCACCTCATGTCACTGGAAACTGAAACATTGACTTTAATTATATGTACTTTATCAACAGATTTCACAAAGCTGTGTTAGGTTAGTTGAAAGCAATAATATTAAGTTTAAATAAAAAATATTAGGTTCAAATTAATATTATTGCTTTCAACTAACCTAACACAGTTATGTGAAATCTGTTGACCATAATGATCTCTATCAGATATATCTGAAGTCAAATGAATAGAGATCAGGGTTGGGATGGTTACCTTCAAAATGTATTCTGGTACAATTACTTAAACCTATCAAAATCAAAAAAAGTAATGTAACCTGATAACTTTTGTTAATTTTGAATCACCTCAATATCAAAGGCAATGCGAATAAATCAAAGAGAAAATAATTAGCAATAAAATGTTTTTTACTTCAGTGTATTATGTAAGACAACAGAGCAATGTAACGTTAGAAAAGAAGAATCCAAGATATTTAAAATCAGAAAAGATTTGATTGATATGAAAAGCTGCCTTTCACTCAGCATATCCAGGCAGCAGCCACACCAGCGCTGAAACACATGAGCACATACTACAGTTTGAAAAAGCATTTTGGATCCCTGGTTGGAAAAAGAACTGGATTTTGAATCCCTTTCCTGATCTATAGCTGTTATTTGCTAAATGTATCTGAGAGGGGATTTGCCTTTTGTTGAATACAGTTTCTTGTTTTCTATCCCAGGTATGTACTGCTTATCCCGTTACTGCCACAGCCTTCATTAGATTTGATAAGCAAACTCTAAAGAGCATTCCGAATCAATGGAGTGATTTCTCCTTCTACTGTTCTGCATCTCGTCCTTCTTTCACACAGTTTAGGCGGGAAATACAAATAAAAAGCGGGGCTAAGGTTTGGAACGTAGCTAGCCCGTGCTAACATGACCCAAAGTATGATTGGTAAACTGGCAGCAAATCACAGATCATATTCATTCCAATGGCAAGTAGGAACAAATACATTTGGTAACATTAATAATCAAATGTATGGCTCTGTCTATCTACTGGAGCAGAGTTCAGACATCATTATTTTATTGTATACATAAATAGTTTTTTCCTACTGTAACATGTCAAAATATTTGTGAACATTTCACAAAATGCAGGTGTTTTACACATCAGTACATTTATTTACCTAAAGTCATTCATGGAGCATCAGACACTACATATAGATAAAGGCATGTCTCACAATGAGTCGTGGAGCTCTGAGCGATATATTACTCGAGTCTTTTTAGGATACTTATAAATAAGTATTAAATGTTCTCTTAAATAAACAGATGGAAGCTTTTACATGGTTTTTATCAAATGAATCTTAAGAGCAGTTAGTAAGTTTAGCCTAGTTATTGCAAACGTTATTTAGTTTTGTCAGTGAGTCCCTTTAACTGTATATATATTTTCAATCCCAGTTATGCACTGCTTATCCAGTTACTGCCACAGCCTGCCATTAGATGTGATAAGTAGATTCTACAGAGCATTCTGATTAGATGAAGTGCGATTGGACCCAGACCCTAATTTGTAGTAACTGTAATATCTGTCACACCCTATTATATAACCTGTCTGTATCTCTGTCTTCATACCGTCTGCTCAGTGGGAGCAGGGACAGAGTGTTAGTGTAGCCTCAGATGGGTGGAGGTGTGTGTGCGTGTGCGTATGTGTGTGTGTGTGTGTGTGTGTGTGTGTGATGAACAATGTGCTGCTGCAGGCCGCTATTTCATCTCTTCCTGGAGCTAATTACCACCTCTATTTTCTCCATCTTCTGTTCTGCATCTCGTCCTTCTCTCTTCTCCATTTGGCAGACACTCTCATTTTATTATGGCCCACTCTAGCCTTTTATTGCCCACTAGCTGCAAACTTTGTGCAATTTGTCACAGAGGGAGTGTGGATGAGTTATATTCGCTGCCTCTGACGTTCTCACCTAAAAATCTAATCAGATCAGCGCGGGGCTCTAATCACTTCCTCTCTCGCCTTGATTGCATTTATAGATGTTCTGTCGCTCTGTGCTTCCCCAATCGAGCATTTCATAATTACTCTCCTCTTACATTTGTTTATGGATATCCTTCAGTACAGTGCATGCCTCCCTTTGCTGATGAGTGAAGATGAGACATTTATGGATGCAGGGAGAGAAAGCGTGAGAGCCTTTGGGAAACATCTGAAATCATTACCAGCCCTTTGTGCTTGAAATACAGTATTTACTGCCTTCATATTCATAGTCTGGCAGTGTCGACAGCAGCCAGACATTTTGGGAAGAATGGGTTATAAAAACATGTTATATGACAATAACCTTAAACTATAATCATGTTTATTTTAAAGAACCTCCCCACATATATTCTTCATGACCATGGTTGGAATTGAAATAAAATGTCCCGCCCCCCCCCCCCCCCCCCCCCCCCCCCCCCCACCGGTCCGCACGAATTAATCCACATGATCCGTATGATTATATGAAAAGATTTTAAAATAAATACAAATGTCTTTATTATAAACTTGTGAGGCCTTAACATATCATGTGTATATCACCATTCAAACCCCACACAGCTCAGTAAACACTGTGAGACTTTATTTTATAAGTAACGTTCATATTTCTCCTTTTGATTATTATAGTGTTGAACGTACAAAACAAAGCACTTTGGCAAGTTACCACATAAGTTCCAAAATGCTTAATAAGCACTTTGATGATATGCATTCCTCGGTCACGATCGGTGGTTTCCGTGAACGGCCGAATGTTGTGTCACGTTAAATGTGTTCAATCTTCCTCCCTTTCCTGTTGATCTACTATTCCAGGTGTAAAATGTCCACAAAAATATAAAATACATGCAAAAATGCATATGTACAGATACCTCTTGCTGGCTTTGAGCTACATGTACTCTTTGTCAAAACAGCCTTTAAAAGCTAGGTTCCTCTTTCAGCAGTTTCCAGTTAGATGTTGCTTCAGCATCATGAAAGGCAGAGTGTTACAGCGGAGGATGAATCTGAATCTGCCTCTGAGACATTTTGCTCATGCTGTGAGAGCAGGCTGGCCTTGGATCCACCGATGAAAGTATCCTGGCTTCTTTATGTCCCTTATTATTTCTGTCCACATCTGCTCCGAGTACACAAATGTTCCGATCACCACCTCCTTCCATTAGTGTCTCCGTGAATCCACAGGAGACTTCTGATCCTGTATTGATTTTCCCTTTTAAATCATCTGACATGATGTAGCAGACAGGAAAGATTATGTGAATGAGATAATATAGATTCCCTACAAGGCTACTCAACTCCAAGGTTTCCACTATTCTGTACTCACTGTGGGGGTCAACTGGTGCCCACCATCAAAATGTTGTTGGTGATTTGACTTTCCTTATGTTCCAGGTTCAACTGATCCACTACAACCATGAGCTGTACACAAATTACACAGAAGCTGCTAAAAGCCCCAATGGACTGGTCATCGTGTCAATATTCATGAAGGTAAGTCTCATATGTTTACAGCTGCCTTTCATTTTCTTTTTTGACATGTCATGACCCATCATTTGCAATGGATTTGAGCTTGGAGTTTTCAACACTCGCTGACCTAATTAAGTGGTGGAAAATATTTCTTAGCGTTACTAATGAAATGCCTCTTTCCATGATTAGGCTATTATCCTCTTCGAGTTCAGAAATCCTTATTTTATTATTTACATTAATTGTTTTTTCCAACTGTAACATGTCAAAATATTTCTGACGGAGAAGTTACACATTTCACAATAGTGCAGGTGTTTCACACATCAGTACATTTATGTAACCAAACTAATTCATGGGGTGTCAGACACTATAATCAATCATAGAGCTCTGATTGATTTATTACTCAAGAGTCTTTTTAGGTTACTTTTTGCTTTTATAACATTAATCATAAGAGGAACTAGTACGTTTCAGCTTAGTTGTTTTAAAACAATATGTTATTTGTTTTGGCTTTGAGATCACTAAGAGCATGTGGAGCTTCTTGTCCTCGGGGCTGAGACAACCCAGTCTCACAAAAAAACGTGAAATAGCTACGTTGGTCCACAGGGCAAAAAGTATGTTCACAAATAACCCTCTCAAGACGTGGATACAATATGTTTTCCTGTTCATTTCTAATGATCAGTGTGATTGTAAACTTCACAAGCGTAAGAAAAAAAATTGTTACCGGACATTTTGACCGGCAGGTTTTGAATTTACCGGTTTTTAATCAATTTTACCAGCTAAAAACCGGTAATTACCGGCTAACGGAAACCCTGATCTGCAGTACTGATCAACTACAAAATATCAGTTCGTCCTTGTTAATTACACAACATTAATTGTTTTGAATTGTGTACAATGCTTTTGTGTTTTACCGTTTCGATTCTGAGAGACACATTTCTTCTTCTTGAGAGGGTTATTTGTGAATATACTACATTTTGCCCTGTGGACCAACGTAGCTATTTCACATTTTGTTGTGAGACTGGGTTGGCTGAGACAAGGACTGGGGTTGATTCATTTGAAAACAAATAGCCCACAGGATCACTAAAATGCAAAGCCGCTACACTGAAACATTTACTTTAATTAAATGTATTATGTCAACACATGTCACATAACTGTTTTTTTGTTGTTGAAAGCAATAGTATTAAGTTGAACCTAATATATTTTATTTTAACTTAATATTATTGCTTTCAACTAACCTAATACAGTTATGTGAAATCTGTTGACATATTTAATCAAAGTCAGCGTTTCAGTTTTTTCCGTGTATTTGCTCAATCCAATAATAATCCACCTAGTCCTATAACAAGCAGGCAGAAACACTTTGAACGTTATGGAGAGATTTCTTTGAATAAAACCCAGAAGTTCCACTCATATGCCAAATGATGGTATTCCTGCATACCCTCTTTTTTAGTTTGGAATGAGGTCGAGTCCTATGATGTTCTACAGTATATAGATTTAGTGGTTATCTTGAATATTTTTTCAGGATTTCAAGTATCAACCAGTGTTCTAGTTCATGTTGGGTTTTAGTTGATAATACTTTGTACGACCTCTGTTTACCTCTAAGAGACAAGGTAGTGCCCGTTTAGCTTTAAAATAGAACCGTCAGGAATCAACTATAATCCCTGCAGTCCCCCCCCCCTCCTCACTCTCCCGCTCCCTGGGTGTCTTCACATGAAATATTCTAAATGTTAAACTCAAGAACCCACGAATCCCAAACAATTAATATTCCAATTATCCTGCAGAGCCAAACAATGTGCTTGGCTCCTTGTCAGCGGTGGCAGTGCCCCCCCCACCCTCTTTGTTGTGTGTGAGAGGTCTCCATCTTCAGTGAGAGGCTCAGGGATCAGGGATCAGAGAAGCAGCCGGCATCCTCAGCACTCTGAGTGCCAAGTTCAGCTGCTAACTGCTAATTAGCTCCCCAATGTCAATGGGACCATCATATCGTAGAGACAGAAAAGGCTGACCCCCTCCAGCAGCAGGAGTGTGTGGGAGGTGTATGAAGTGAAGAGCTGTAGGTGTGGTTGGTGAATTAACAGCCTGAAGAAGTAGTTACTCTGCTTGCAAAGACATCATTTTAATATTATAACACTAACCAAGTATTTCCATCAATGAGCACAATGGAGAAGTGAAGTCAGTGAATTTCAGTGTCTGTTGTTGGAGAAAGTCATTCATTTTTGGAAAGTTGGAAGTCTTTACCAGACATTAATCCTGTTAAGCCCAGCAGCCCCCGCCTGAGACACAGTTTTTTTCACGAAACTGTGTCTCAGGGCTTCTTAACATTTAAAAACCTATTATTGTGTCATACCCACTTAACCGGAAGAAACTCAGCTAACTGACGATACGAACAATTTTTACCGAAACAAAACACAAGTCTCACAAGAAGCGTCTAAATGAGTCCTGACCGGAAAAATGCTAACGCACTTAGCACAGAACTCACGGTAGAAATACTTTATTACTTATCGGATAAGCACAAACAAGATATCAGCTAGCAAACTGAGATTCCACAGATTATAGGGGTATTACTATCATCACTGTGCGATCAAAACTCGCGGCAGGGGAAGCGAACCCAGACATCACACGACGTAGCTTTACGGAGCAAAAACGGGACATTGTTTACCTTTGCTGTTGTTCTGATCAAAAGTTGGTTAATCCATAGGTTAATCCAATGTGTCTGTGTCACTTTGAAATGATTACTGATAATCCATCGTCATATTTATGGCAAAAACTGAGTTTTCATATAAAGCTATTATGATAGCTACGAGAGTGTATGACAGCTTCCGGTTTTGGGCATTCTGGCTGCGCAGCACTCATTCACCAATGGGTAATGTTTAGATGGATTTTAGGAACTTCCCCTCGATTCTATTGGCTCTAACGGTTCAAAAGAGGTGTCAATCATCAAAATAGACAGATGGGTTCCAGAGATATGGCAAATGCACCCAAATGATCCCAGAAGTGGGTTTTTTTCTTCTAAATCTCTCTAAAAGGTCAATTTCCACTTGTTTTGCATCAACCTTGATACAGGGTACTTATTATATGTTATAGTTTGGATTCCTAGAGCTTTTAGTCTACTATGCCATCATTCAAGGGTGGTTTTCACTATAAGTAATGTTTTTTTTTTGGACGGACACTATAATTTACATTTTACTATGTTCAATCTGAATTTACTTTAAAATAAAAAAATTCTATATTGATTCTGACTCTTCTACATCCAACTTACAGGTTGATCATTGCTTTGAGAAAAAAGATAATTAATTTACCCCTTTTAGAAGTGAAGTTATAGTCATTTGTTCTGGGAATGTCATTCTCGAGCCTGAGACCTGAAAAACAGGCTCAGGGCTTAACAGGTTAAACTCATCCTGAATCATCACAACAGCAAATTTGAAACTGAACTTTTCTGGTTGTTTGATAAAAATCCAAAGGTAAAAGCCAGTGAAAAGCCTTCATGGAGAGAATTCAATTACAACTCCCAACTACTGCTGTCGAAATCATTTGAACTATCTGAAAGCATTTCGAGATTCCAGTGTTCCATGTTGGAACATTGAGGTTCTCCCTAAAAGAAAATATTACAGTATGTTGTGAAAATAATGTGAGGAACAAGCAGCGTGTTGTAGAATCCTAAAGCATTTCCCCTGTAAATAACTTCCTGTCCTTGACCAAAGATTCCTTTTGCAGATAGCCTCTATATCCAGAAACTTTACATTATTAATTTTATTAAAAGAATACATAACAGTTCTGATTACAGATTTATTTTGGAGAAAGTATGATTTTTTTGGCTATGCAGATGACTATAAAGACTTTGCTGCCAAATAAAGGAAGTCAGATTCATGGATCCATTTAGTGGGAAGCTCCTATTTATTGTTGGTGCTGTACATGTTGAGCTCAGTGATTGGATGTTCTGTAGCAACATGCACCTCACGAGCCATAGTTAACTCCTTAACTGTTGTGTTCATGGACACTTGTATCTTACAAGCCTGTTTATACAGTATGTGGTGTTGAGTATAGAGAGAGCTCCACCCTACATTGTCTATTCAGAATGTAATGTACTTCCAGAACCAGAGAGACTCAAAAAGCTGCTACCACTGTCCTAAAGGAGGGGTGACCAGGGGCCTCATTTATAACGCCTTGCGTAGGATTGACGTAGGAAGGTTGCTTACGTAGTACAAAGCAAAAAAATAGGTACAGACATTTTCCGACATTTTCCGACTCACAAAACATTGCGTACCGGCGAGGGAAGTGCGTACGGCACTCCCTACGCCTGTTTCCCTTTATAAATCACAATCGACTCGTAACGCCCATATTTGCCTATAAATAGTCAAAGAAACGCCCATTCATTCATTCATTTTGACTGACTGCATGAAGAAGATCGCAGGAAATGACGACAGAACAGCTAAAAAAGACATCTCACACCGTGTCAGATTTTGGTTATTTCGGGGAGGTGGAGATAAATCATATTGTTTGGTGGATGCAGTTTGAACCAGAGTAGCAGCATGGAGGTCGGATCGTCACCAACATAAATAAATAAGTGGTTCGAAAAAAGTTAATGACAAAAAAAATTCATATAACCTTCCTCAGGCAGTGTGTTTGTCCCGGGGACAGGAGACACCCCCTTGATGAGAAACTGTAAGAAATGATCGGGGAATCCCTCCGGAGTGGAGTCATGACGACTGGATCTGAATTATTTTTGTTGTATTTGGTGGTTTGTGTTCCAGCTGTCGATCAGCAACTATATATCCATAATCCACCAGTTAAAGGAAATACAACTAATGTGTTGTGTTATATTAGCTGTACAATTTACCACATATGGTGTTCTTAGTTTCCATACCTCCTGTGTTTTACGAGCGACTTATCAAGTCTTGGCAAACGGCATAAACACGATTAAACGTGATAGTATATAAAACCATGCTCGTATCTACAACCTATAGAAATGCAAAACGGCGTCAGTTTAGACGTAATTCTGTCCTCCTGCTTACCGCATCATTTATGAGAAAACATTTCATAACATTAACACAACATATTCGAGGTGGTTTTAAATAACATATCCGTATTTATTTATTTCTCCAAGTTATGTTTTTGTGTGCACTGAGGAGTCTCAAACAGGCGTTTGTTTAATCATTTTAAGATTGGCTTTAATCAATGTTTGAAAATGAATTCTTCATATTTGATAAATAAGAGGTAACATTTTATTTATGGTATTATTTCCACATATTTCTCTCCATTCTTCCTTCTGCCAACGGTGTCGCAGTTTCTCGTCTCTCCCGTTGTTGTGCTTAGTGCGTACGCATGGGTTAGAGTTTGCGTGGAGGACCGCACATTTTCCGGTCAAGTTAGTATTTTATAAATCGCAAACATTGCGTAGAAACTGGCGTACGCCATTTTTTGAGCGTATATCCCTTTATAAATGAGGCCCCAGAGCAGGGGATCCATACAACATAGTCACATTCATAATATCTTACAGGAATGCTGTTTTTAAAGTTGTACTACAGAAGCTTTAATCGTCAACATTTTCTAAATCCGAAATATTATTTATAAACGTATGTCTGATACAGGCTAAATATTTCTTGTTTTTACAAATGTAAAAATACTAAATACTCCAGCACGACTTTCTAAAAAACACATCCAGAAGCAGTGAAGTGCAAGAAAACTTTTGTTTAAACCAGCGTGTTAAAAATGTTTGTTTCACAATCACGCTTACACACACACACACACACACACACACACACACACACACACACACACACACACACACACACACACACACACACACACACACACACACACACACACACACACACACACACACACACACACACACACACTTTTCAGTGACTCATGCTTTCTTAGGCCTTGTCAGATTTCCGATGCCGCTGCTTTGACTCAGAGCCGTGCAGGAAGGGCCCGTTCTGGGCGTGGAGTCGTGAGACACCGTTAAGGACAGCAGTGGGTGGTGCAGCTACGTGGGGACCACCGGGGAGGCTTTTTTTATTTTCAAGACAAATCCACTCACTGACTCATTAGAAAGTGCATTCATTTAAAGTAAGAAAATGTGAATCTTCTAGAGGAGTGGTCAGAGGTGGGAGAAGTACTCAGATCTTGTACTTGAGTAAAAGTAGAAGTACCAAAGTGTAGGAATACTCTGTTACAAGTAAAGAATCTTGCATTCAAAATGTTACTAAAGTAAAAGTAGAAAAGTATTATCATCAAAATATAGTTAAAGTAGCGACAGTAAAAGTAGTCATTGTGCAGATTGGTCCATTTCAGAATAATATATATGATATGTTTTATAATGATTGATCATGAAAGTGTTCTCAAAGCTGGTAAAGGTGCCGCTAGTTTGAATGACTTTGTATACTGCAGGGTAGCTTGTGGATTTACTCCAGGTGGAACTAAAGTCTGATTTAACACTTGATTATATTTCACATCATTCATCCACATCTGTGAAGTAACTAAAGGTATTCAATACATGTAGAGGAGTACAGTGGCGAGCCGTGACTTTTATACCTAGGCCCTCTGACCCCCCCCCCCCCCTTCCCTCGAAAAAAATAAAGAGTCATTACGTCACAGCGTATACTTCAGCGGAATATCAAAACAACGGCCCGGGGTGCAAAACGCATCAATGACAGCGACCCTCTACCACACAAAACAACACCTGTAAATAACCCAATTTGTGTTCTTTGAAATTGAAAAGGATATTGCATTGTGTTTGTTACTTTCGTTGCAGTTGTATATGTCTTAAGTGTAATTTGGCTTGGCTTCCTATTTTGTATGGACATGCTTTTATTTTGAAGGCAAGTTAACGCTGTTGACAGGAAGTTGTTGTTGCTATGGGAACAACGTGACGGAGAAAAGTAATAGAGTGGCAAAGTCCCTCCCCTTCCGGTGGACCTCCATGGGACCTTATTTCGGAAAAATGATGTATTGAAGTCAATGGAGAGAGAAAGATTATCTTTCGATCCCGTTTGAATTGTGCCACGAATTACACATATGATGTTTGTCAATTTAAAAGATAATTTTGCAAGTCAAAAAAAAAAAAATGTGTCGTAAAACTGTGAAGTAACACATTTGTTTGTGTGAAACGCTCAATGAACTACATCTCTGGTCAACAACACACGTCACCAAGATGGCCGTCACTACTGTCTTGCCAACAAAACGATTGACTACCCTCACTATCACTACAATGAAACACGTCCTGAAGAATGTCATGCAAAGCTGCCTGCCTGCCTTCCTTTGATTCTCTCTGAACTGCCTGGTCGTTTTAATGTTTAATGTCAACCATTTGTGCAGATAGCATGAAGTAGAAAAGATCGCTAGCGTTAGCGTTAGCATTTCTCCCCCGGGCTTAAATTGTGTATTATAGAATGACCACACCGGTGACAGTACTCTTCAAAGGGTTCACGAAATATGACTACTACTCTTACTGTTTAACATTTTGGGTTACTTAATGTTACTTCATGTTAAGGCTAATAAAAATGACAAGGCTGTAATGCTAACTAACGTGCTAGCTACTAGCTAGGTAGCTAACTTGATCAAGCCACTCCTGGTCCTTTCATCAGACGGGAAGCAAAAGAACGAGCAAGACCCATTGCTGGTATGATAACAACCTGGTACTAAGCACACAGGCATCTTGTTAAAGTTATCTTATCTTAGCCAGCGCCATATAGATAGATTCTATCTATATGGCGTTATCTTATCTTAGCTATCTCTATTTTAGTGGAGGAAAACAATTGTGACATCACTTACGCGACTCTGGGATTTGTAGTCTTTCTAGTATTTTTCATAGTCTTATATTTCAACAGTTTTACGACAAACTGTGACTTTTTTGACATGGAAATTATTTTTTAAGATTGACAAACATCATATGTGTAATTCATGGCACAATTCAAACGGGATCGAAAGATAAGTTTTCTCTCTCCATTGACTTCAATGCATTATTTTTCCGAAATAAGGTCCCATGGACCGGAAGTAGATGGGCGTGACTTCGCCACTCTATATCTACATATAACGACGGAGAAAGTAAAGGATAAAGTTTATGTTCAAGTGTTAGCACCCCCCGAAGAGGCACAAGCTCTTACTGTAGCATTTCCCTCCGAATAATGGTCGAAGACGTGACTGTTGATATTGGAGATTTCAATAAATTCATATCATCAGTCAAGACTTCGACCATTATTCGGATTTATATTAACACCTATCATGACAGGGCACCCACAGCCAAGTAACAATTAGAAATGAATGAAGTCGGCACGGCAGCCCACATTGAAAATGACTCAGGCCTACCTTTGATGATCAAATCACTTAAACACAAAGTCCATCCTCCTGTCCTTTTGGATGAAGCACTTGATGCATGGTTGGTCATGCAGCTGATCCTTTGCCACTCCAATTTATCATTGTAACTCAATCTTGAAAATGACTCGGTTAACATTTTCGAAAACGATGTCATCACTATCACTGACGTGAGCCATGTGAATGAACGTATGCTAATTGCTACTTCCGCCTAGCTTGACCCGTTGTTATAACAAATGCATAAACTTCACAGCGGGCGGAACTTGTCATAAAGTCCGCGATAATAAAACCCACACAATTAGAGGGAAGATATGATTGGTCAATTGTACTGTCATTTGACATTACTCTCTCGTTGAGTTACCCTAGCTGGCCCTCTGTGAATGTACAGAGGGACCACCAATCAGCTCCTGTCTTCACAGTAACTCACAGAGACGGCCAAAGGAGCTTCTTTCATTCAACCCTTCACATTCCAACAGAAACTGAACAGGCAGATTCAAAGGATTTATTTCTTTGGAAATGTTATTTTAAACACAATTAAATCAAGTTATTTTGGTAAAACTAATACAAAATATAACTAAAGAAATATTTAAAAAATATAATATATTTTTTAATGTTTTAAAATATTATTTTGTAGAATATCTTAGGCCCTCAGAGGCTTGCCACTGGTGGAGTAAAAGTACACAATTGACCTCTGAATTGTAGGGGAGTAGAAGTAAAAAGTAGCAGAAAATGGAAATACTCAAGTAAAGTACAAATATAAAAAAATTGTACTTAAATACAGTACTTGAGTAAATGTACTTAGTTACTTCCCACCTCTGATTGAGGTTATCATGTTTCTGGTCAATTGTATTCGTGTTAAACCTGTACTTACATCTACTGTATTGATATTCCTGGAAAAGAAGACATAGATGAATAATTCTGTGAGGAGCTTTTCAAGGAAAATGGTTGAAATGAAAGAGAGTTACAGTGTAGTGTGTAGCATGAGTGTCTGGTAAAAGCATGATGCATGCATGAGAAGCACAGGGAACAGGTCGGACACTAAGTCACTTCAGCTGCAGTGAGAAAAGGGGGAGGACAAGCACATCTCTTTTGAATCACTTCGCTCAAAGACATCTCCACAATTAGAGCTGTAGAGTCCACCGTGCACGAGTGAGGGATAGACGGACTGGAGAGGAAGAGGAGAGGAAGAGGAGAGGAGCACGGGGGAGGACATCAAGGGTGAGGTGCTTCCCTCAGCTATTAGCAAGCATGTCTCAGAATGGAGTGAGAGAAGTACTGAACACAGGAGCCAGGGAGGCAGAGTGAGAGAAGTACTGAACACAGGAGCCAGGGAGGCAGAGTGAGAGAAGTACTGAACACAGGAGCCAGGGAGGCAGAGTGAGAGTGAGAGAAGTACTGAACACAGGAGCCAGGGAGGCAGAGTGAGAGTGAGAGAAGTACTGAACACAGGAGCCAGGGAGGCAGAGTGAGAGTGAGAGAAGTACTGAACACAGGAGCCAGGGAGGCAGAGTGAGAGTGAGAGAAGTACTGAACACAGGAGCCAGGGAGGCAGAGTGAGAGAAGTACTGAACACAGGAGCCAGGGAGGCAGAGTGAGAGAAGTACTGAACACAGGAGCCAGGGAGGCAGAGTGAGAGAAGTACTGAACACAGGAGCCAGGGAGGCAGAGTGAGAGAAGTACTGAACACAGGAGCCAGGGAGGCAGAGTGAGAGAAGTACTGAACACAGGAGCCAGGGAGGCAGAGTGAGAGAAGTACTGAACACAGGAGCCAGGGAGGCAGAGTGAGAGAAGTACTGAACACAGGAGCCAGTGAGGCAGAGTGAGAGTGAGAGAAGTACTGAACACAGGAGCCAGGGAGGCAGAGTGAGAGAAGTACTGAACACAGGAGCCAGGGAGGCAGAGTGAGAGAAGTACTGAACACAGGAGCCAGGGAGGCAGAGTGAGAGAAGTACTGAACACAGGAGCCAGGGAGGCAGAGTGAGAGAAGTACTGAACACAGGAGCCAGGGAGGCAGAGTGAGAGAAGTACTGAACACAGGAGCCAGGGAGGCAGAGTGAGAGTGAGAGAAGTACTGAACACAGGAGCCAGGGAGGCAGAGTGAGAGTGAGAGAAGTACTGAACACAGGAGCCAGGGAGGCAGAGTGAGAGTGAGAGAAGTACTGAACACAGGAGCCAGGGAGGCAGAGTGAGAGAAGTACTGAACACAGGAGCCAGTGAGGCAGAGTGAGAGTGAGAGAAGTACTGAACACAGGAGCCAGGGAGGCAGAGTGAGAGAAGTACTGAACACAGGAGCCAGGGAGGCAGAGTGAGAGAAGTACTGAACACAGGAGCCAGTGAGGCAGAGTGAGAGAAGTACTGAACACAGGAGCCAGGGAGGCAGAGTGAGAGAAGTACTGAACACAGGAGCCAGGGAGGCAGAGTGAGAGAAGTACTGAACACAGGAGCCAGTGAGGCAGAGTGAGAGAAGTACTGAACACAGGAGCCAGGGAGGCAGAGTGAGAGAAGTACTGAACACAGGAGCCAGGGAGGCAGAGTGAGAGTGAGGGTCTAACGGCTAATGGGGAAGTTAATGTGATCCCTTTCCAGCATTGTCACTAAAGTCTGTGATTTTTCAGACATTTCAACAAAATGTCGTGGTGGCAAGTTTTGAAATGTCTGCTGTATTTCTTCCAACTCGATCTCCTAGGAATTATGGCCATATTGGAAGACACAGTAGCTGCATCCCAAGTCTCTTATTTGTCATTTCCTGGCTCCTATCTTGATTAGATTGATAACCAAGGAAAAAACCAGACCATCCTTAGGGGGAAACCTCAGCCGGCCGACACCCCTTAATGTGTATCTGTCACTAATGCTACTTAACATCAGTGCAGTGCATCAGATTACACTCTGGTGAATCACTCCTAACTATGTGGTCAGTATACAAAACTGACAACATACAACTTAGAAGCAAGTGAGGGAAACATGGTGTAATCTAATGGCGCTTTTCCACTGCAGCACGTAGCACGGTTTAAGCGGACCGGGCCAAACCAGGCCCGCTTTTTTTTGCTTTTCCACTAGGGGTAGTTCCGGCTCAGGGCTACTTTTTCACATTTTTTCTGGCCCTCCAAAATCGAGGCTCTTACCGGGCCAACAACCGGGCTGAATATGCTAAACTAGTGACGTAAACACTCTCGACTGCTGAATGGTCAGAGAGAATCGCTGGCAAGGGGGCTACAACTACATCAACATGAACATATTTGACCGTGATTTAATTGTAATACACGTTTCAAAATGATGCCGAAGTAACAACATACTGATACCGGTCTGCAGACAAGACGGCAGGCGAAAAACCTTTTAAAATGCGTGTTTTCTGAATGGAGATTGGATCGATCAGGCTAAGCTAACGCAGTGTATGCTCCGACCGTCCACACTCACAACAACGGCCTACAGACATAAATAAACCAGCGACTGTATTCGCCATGACACAGACAGTCTGTGGTTTGTACTTGTTTAACTTGTGTCTAGTTTCTGAACAGATAGATAGATAGATAGTACTTTATTGATCCCACATTGGGAAATTGTAGCCCCCTTGCCAGCGATTCTCTCTGACCATTCAGCAGTCGAGAGTGTTTAGATATGAGGAGCTGTGAGCTCTGAGTGCTAACAGCTAACGGCGGATGTTTTGGTTTTGTGGTTCGCATTGAAGATGACGTCACGGCAGTTTTATGCAGCGTCTCTCCGCCTGCCGAACAGCCGATCGCCCCGCCTACACTGCGTTACTATAGTTACTACCCCTGTTACTATACTGTAATGGAAACGCAGCATAAAGTGAGCCTGGCCTACCAAGGCCAAACCATACCGTACTAAGCCGTGCTAGGTCCTGCAGTGGAAAAGCGCCATAAGAGACTTGGGATGCAGCTCATGATTCACATTCAGAGCCAATACAGGAAGTAGTTTGTTCTCTCTGTAGTAAGCTGTGCAAGTTAGGGTGGCGAGTATCTGTGTGTCAAAATGTAGGAACTTATATCCAAGAAATACTTATTATAATGTTTTGGGTGACACCAGACTGCAAAGTGATTTATTTCATTAAAGGATGTGTGTATGTTGTTTGTCATTAGCAGCATGTGTTTCAAGGGCAACTAATTAAACCTCCAAGCAATAAACGTCTCTAACCAATATCATGATGGAGCATTAAGTATGCTATCGTGCTGTTAGGGTCCTTCCACTGTCTCCGCTGCAGACTTCCTGTCTGTGTGCTCTGTGGCCGACTACAGCCCTGCTGAGGGAAGACATGTTATCTCAGTGTAAGCTGATGTTCTCTGGGGAACATGAATGTAGTTTATATTTGTACTCCCTAATCAAGTCAAATCAACACTTATGTGTAGGATGTTGCCATATGTTTTACAATGTTATTAAAAATATATGCAGCTTTCAATGTACTTGTACTGTATAACAGTGACATTTCTTGTTGGGATTTACATCAAACAAAACTCCTGTAAAACAAATGAAATCCAGCCATTCATTAGGCCCACCATCCACCTCCCTATATTTAAATAAGTATAGGCAAGGCAAGGCAAGGCAAGTTTATTTATATAGCACCTTTCAACACAAGGTAATTCAAAGTGCTTTACAAAAATGGAAGACATTTTAAAAATGGCATTTAAAATCAGTCATTAAAAAGGAAAGATAATAAAATAAACATTAAAAGAAAAAATACATGGATAAAAGTTATACAGTGCAATTTAAGATGTGAATAGTTCAATTAAAAGCAGCGGCAAAAAGAAAAGTCTTCAGCCTGGATTTAAAAGTAGTAAAGTCTTCAGCCTGGATTTAAAAGTAGTATAATAATAAAGTATAATAAGTATAATCAAATTCAGAATCATTTTTATCGAAGTACGTTTTCACATACGAGGAATTTGCTCTGGTATACCTGGTGCATACAAAGACACGAAAAGAAGAATATGTTTTTCTTAAATGAGCAAAAAATAGCACTATTATCAAAGCTAGTTCAGAAACTATTTTAAAGACATTTAAATAATAATAAAGAAAGAAAATATTTACACAGAGTACAGTTAAATAAAATAAGACAAATGCTATATTCAAATTGGAGAGCTGTGCAGATTTAGAGGTGTGGAGCAGAAATGTGTAACATGTTCAAAGGGTTGTTCAGGATTCAAAAGAACAAGAGATTGTTCACATGATGTTCATTAATGGGGTGGATAATCGTCACTGTCAGCGGGGGTCCCGGGCCTTGTTAATGAGGCTGGAAGAAGATGGGAAGAAACTTAGTATGTAAATGTCATTCCCAGGAGACAGGGGTAAAGGAAAGAAAGGAATCAGAGGGATGATCATTCACTTCCTGTTACCTAGGGTCAGAATCAAGTGCACAACTGAGCATTGTATAGTCTGCAGAGGAGGAACATTCAGAGTGGGCTAAACCAGTGTGCATACAGGACAGAGAGCAGAGGACAGACAGGGAACAGCTGGAGCACAATGACAGTGTGACAACAGCAACAATCTGGTAGGAGAGAGAGCAGCTGGTGTCTGTGGGCTGGAACACAGGACAGGCGTGGACTAGAGGAGAAAAAGGAGGCAGGTCAGGTGTCTCCAACACATGGAAGATGTTTATATTAGTGGAAAAAAACAGTTTCACTCGCTATGTGTTATGGAATTGTAGAATATGTATATATCTGCAGATTTGGGAGGGTCACTTTAAAAATGGATCCCATTTCAGTATCTAGTTACGTGCAAAAACAAGTAATTAGTAACATACATTCAACATTCAGAGCATCAAAATATATAAGTAATGTAACCTGATTACTTTCCATTACTATTGGATTACCTCAATGTCAAATGCAATGCAAATAAATCCAAGAGAAAATAAATATCAATAAGATGTTTTTACTGAAGTGTCTGATATCACACAACAGAACAATGTGATCTTAGAAAGAAGAAACCAAGATATTTAGGATCAGAAATGATTTTAGGAAAAGCTGCCTTTCACTCAGCATATCCAGGCAGCAGCCTATACACGTACACTGACACACATGAGCACACACTACAGTTTAAACAAGCAGAAATACAATCTGAGCTGACAGGAAATGCTCTGTTTGTTTAATACACACAGTTAAGCTCACACACACTATTTTATGAAGATATAGGTTCACCTGCTGAATTAAAAAAGCACAAATGAAGCAAAGAAAGTGAAAACCATAAAGCAGATTCAGGCAGTTGGCGTGTCAAAACATCCACAATGTTTTGAAATTGAATTATCTGATTACATCTTTATTTAATGTTACTGTCAAGGAATACAGTTAACCTTTTTTTTGTATGCTGATAACCTAATCCTGTTACATGTAATCCCTCACTCCCCAAGCCTGTATACCTGATATGCAAGGTAAATGTATCTGGTAATGAAGAAGCAACATATTGCTGTTATGGGGAGGGGGGAGGGGTGCCAATGATCTTATAACATACAGCTCTGATAGAAGAAGAAAAAAGAAGGACTTGTTTGTGCGTGTTCTGCAGCAGTGTGTCTGTAAAACCTTTTAATGGTTTCTTGAACACAGTGGGAGCCTTTTCTCGAGAAGGCAAAGCAGCAGTGTAGGAGTCTGACTGTGCAAAATACATCAGTGGGTTTTGACATTTCATGGGCATTAAAGGTGATAGATAAAAGAAAATACACTTGTATAATCAACTATCATATAGTTTGTACTACTGAATAGATATGACATGAAGCTATGACTAAAATGTAACCTCACCCTTCTTCCTGTTTCTGTCCTTTATTGCAGATTGCTGAGACATCAAACTCATTCCTAAATCGAATGCTGAACAGAGACACCATCACAAGAATAACATATAAAAGTAAGTGTCCATGTGTAGTAATTACAATGCCTAAGATTTGTTATTAATAAAAGCCAATTAGCACAGAAGAATACTCTGTTTTATCAAATATTGCGACCAGAACTCTTTACAAGTGTACTGGTTATTTATACACATATACAGTTACAGGGTATATGCTGGAATCCTGAAGTCAAACGTAAGACCTTTTAAGACCTCATCGCCACTTTGAGTTCTAACCGGTTACCTTGGCGACACACTTTACCTCACATTGACTATATACCAGCGACGTGCAGTCAGTGGAGGCAGGGGAGGCAGAGCCTCACCTGTCATACTCCAATGTAACGGGAAAACAATTAAAGAAAAACTAAATAATAATAATAATAAAATGTCTCCACTGATCTTGTGTAAATGTGATTTCTGTATGATTCCAATCGCTTTTTATAGTCAAAATCAGCAAATTTGCCGAGCTCCGCTACGGGAGCGATGAGAAGTGAGGCAGGGACGAGCACTGCCTCTCGTAAGCCCACAGTAACTTGCTGGAGCGCGGGCACTAATTTAGCGCGGCCACTTATTTTGTGAGCGCGCTCAAGCCAGTTACTGTGGGGTAGGTGAGGCACAGATGAGATCTGCCTCACCTCAGAATGCGTCACCCCACAGAAACTGGCTGGAAAGCGGGCCCTAAGCGCATGCCTGTTCCCATCTCACTGTAGGTCACCAATGTAATGTTTGTAGATCCCTTTATTACATTTATCCTCGCCATCCATAGTCTCTAAATAACTTATTTCACGTATATATGATATTTAGGCTCGCTGGTCTGATCGTACAACGGCAATGAAAAAATCACCAGGGGAGGCAGCCATAACCTCTGCCGCACTGAAGGGGGCGCACGTGAGCCCACAGGTTCTTGTTGCTACTGTTATTCTACCGCAAACAACAAACTAGACTTTTGAAACTACAGGAAGATAAGGAGGACTTTTACAAAACAGTAGTAGAGATTGTTGTCCAGAAGGATAGCATGGACTTCTGTTCATCTTCAAGTCAAGGTAAGACCACAACTGTAATGAAAATGGGATCTTACTTAGAAAGAACAATCCAATATTTAGATTTTGGGTATCCTTTTGTTGATCGGTCTGTTTAAAATTAATCATAGCATCAGACTAAAAAAGCTTTTGAAAATAACAGAATATTTCGATTAAGATCAAAATAGGCTATAATATTTGTAAATCTGACTCTGAAAGAGTCAGTGCCTCACCAGCCATGAACCTCACCGCACGTCACTGCTATATACAGTATTGATGGTCCTTCCTCCTTATCTTCCAACCATTTGGACGCAGACTTGCATTTCCCCATAACGATGTTGTTTAACAACCGGCGTAAACGGAGCTTCGCGCTATCAAGCAGTGAGCGTGCGATGTCCTGTTCAGATGACGTCACATCCAACGGGATGCCATAAATAAACTACACAGAATCACACTACACACCTACGCAATGATTACATTCAGGCAGACTGTAGAATACAACCTCTTTGGACAATTTATATACTTATTGAAAACAAGCTACAAAATGTAATACCTTGGAAAATGCCGTTTAATACTTTTTAATAGCCTTAATTTTCGCTAAATTGATTTATCAACTTTTAATACTTTTTAAGACCCCGTGGACACCCTGTATATATTTTCTTTATTCATAGGCTTTGTATATTTCTAACTGAAACGCCAGGCAATCTGCTTCAACATGTGGAAACCTTGACTGGTCATGGTTGCTGATCTATAATGTATCACTGCAGAAATACTATAGGCTTTAAATACGCTACAAGTAAAAGTCCTGATTTCCAAATTGTACTTGTAAAAAGTACAAGTATTTATGTGTAGAAGTAGAAGTATAAAGAAGCAACTCAAGTAAAGTACAAAAACCTCAACAAAGTACTATACTTGAGTAAATGTATTTAATTACTTTGAACCACTAATTTATATATTATAAGAAGTGGAAACCAGAGCAAAGATGGCGCCTAGTCAGTTCAGTATTCCTCGCCTGGTGCATAGAAAACGTTCTGCAGTGTTTCTCTAGCTACACTGAACAAACTGAAACGTTGACTCTAATTAAATGTATTATGTCAACAGATTTATAAATGTATTGTATGCAAATGTATTAGATTAGTAAAAAGCAATAATATCAAGTTTATTACGTCAAACTTAATATTATTGCTTTCAACTAACCTAATACAGTTATGTGAAATCTGTTGATATAATACATTTCATTAAAGTCAACGGTTGAGTTTTTACAATGTGAACAATAGACTAATTTTCTTTGCAACTGCAGCAATGTGTCCACTCCTGAGGATACATCTGTGTTTCTGAGGACAAGGGTTAGCAAACGGTCAACTTTTGAATCAGTACAATCGAGTATTTCTTAATAAGTGCTTTTCTTTCTGATCTCTTAAAGCATCATTATTTAATTTCAAAGTGCCAGTTGAAGGATACTGCAGGATAGGGATGCTTGGGACCTCTAGATGCTGGGGGGGTGGGGGGGGGGGGGTGTACTGTGGGTGAGGCAGCATGTAAGGCAGAAGCCGACAGCTGCTCTCCAGAGGTTTCCAGAGGTTTCGCTCTGCAGCACTGCACGGAGATGGCCCGGGGCTAGCTTTAAAAAAAGAGACACATAATTGGATTAATGGGGGGAGCAGAGAGAGGAGGGGTAAGCACACTGACCCCTGGTGGCTGGGAGGAGTCTCTGAGGCACCACGCAGGACAGGAGGCTGGGGGGGGGAGGGGGGGGGGGGCTCTGACAGCTGTCAAAACTCCCTCAGATACACTGTCTCACACACACAAACACATACAGTCCAACACCGCCCCCTCACGCGTATGACTCCTCAGGCATATCCCTCCGCCAGTGAGGGTGCCAGCTTTTCTAAAGCACACACACACACACACACACACACGCACACACACACACACACACACACACACACACACACACACACACACGCACACACGCACACGCACACACTCACACACACACACTGTGATGTACCATAAGCAGAAGGTTCTTTTGCCACTTTGCCATCGACTCTTAAAACCTGAACACACTCAACGGATTCACGTTCCAGTCTACCAGGTCGTGCTGATGCTCACCCATGTGCAGAGCGAATGTGTTTTTCTCCCTTCTTTAAATAAAACAGTGTTTACATCTGCGCTCTACTTATGCATGTATATGCACCCACCTCCGCCACATTATCACCTCTGTCTCTGAGGCTTTGAAGCAGCCACACAGCAGCTTGCCTCACAGGAGCCCTACTTTTACGAGTGTGTGTGTGTGCGTGCGTGCGTGCGTGCGGGCGGGCGGGCGGGCGGGCGGGCGTGCGTGCGTGCGTGCACAGACTCCAGAGAGACTGATTTATTTCAGCCACATGATCGAAGATCAGCAACAGAGTTCAAAGTTCAAAGGCTTTACAGTGTGGTGATTCAATGAAACTCTGAAGTCACAGGCTCCTCCAACAGTGCACATTTACAATATATAACACATAAACCACATACAAAAACAATAAACATAGTGCAAGAAGAAACAGAGTAGGAATAACATAGTCAGACTAGAATGTAAAATGAAATGCTGCATAGTGAAATAAGACCCCACTCCTCTTAACATGCAGAGAGGATCAGAACATATTTTCATCTGGATTTTCTCACATTAACCCTATCGTGCTTATTATGTGTTATTAATTTATTTGTAACCACAGGGCTCTGTTTACAAGACCCAGTATTTAATAGTCATGCGAAGCAAAGTTAAATCAGCATTAAAGCTGCAGCGGTGTACCGCAGTAACCTCATTACAACCGGCAGTCCATTTGTCAACAGCGGCCCAGCAGACGACACGTTATGGAGAGCGTGTTACTGGAGTGTGAAGAGGAAGTGGGAGAGAGTTGCAGTTTGTCTAATTAGCGTCCTGACAGAGGAGACAGTTTGGATAAAAGAGGCTGTGCTGCAACACCAACAGCCTGTCATTCACAGCACACTGAGTGATGGTGGAAGAAGAAGCAGGAGAAATGAAAGATGAGCTCAGTGTTTGATGAGTGGGGAGGGGTCTACAGCCCGCACATCAGAGCAGGAGGTATGAGGTGAACTGTCATAAAACAAGAGCCCCCACCTCCTGTTCCACACACAGTGCACTTTACTCCACTGTTCTGTTGAGTGTGCAGAACTGTGGTATTCATCTATTTCCAACAATAGCACGAACAATGTAGCTCACACTGCTCCCTGCTAAATGAACGACATGTTAATAAACGTTTCAGTGAAGTCGTGAGAATAATGTCCGACTTATTGTCTGAGGTGGATAGTAACAGTGACTAAGTACATTTACTCAAATACGGTACTTAAGTACAATTTTTAGATATTTGTACTTTACTTGAGTATTTCCATTTTCTGCTACTTTTTACGCAAGTTTTAGGCACTTAGTATTTCTAGTTTATTGTGTAGGGAACAGGAAGTGAGTGAAGACACAGACAGTTCACTCAGCCATTCATACTTTTTTTTTTACAGAGAAATGTCGGGAAGACTATAATAGTTTTAGTTTTATGCATAGCAACAGCATTATTTTAGATACAATCTAAACTCTAGAGCATACATTCATGAGCACAAAACTGCAGGCTGCAAGACTCTGGGGTTAACACAACACACATTAACAATCACTACATTCAACAAGATTGCGTGCACTCAATATAGTAAAAAAAACTGGTTAAAAATGTGTCTGTGTATGTATGATGTTTAACAAAAAATAAACATAACTTTTAGGATGTGTGGTTGGTTGGGAGGCTTGAAGTTACAGCCTTCACAATCAACATAAACTCGAAACACTTTTGAATATCAAAATATAACGTAATAAGTACAGTAGAAATAGCTTAAATGTGTATCTGTAGGCAGCTTGAGTTCATTTGCTCATTTCATATTTTTATTTTCCTGTAACTAAAGTTGTGAACATGAGTGATTTTACTATCCAGGTCCCATAGGGAGCCCCCCATCTGCGTTAGAGACAACAGACCGTCCTGGATCAGGACCACTCAGATGATTAGAGGAAGAACAAGAACACTTTTCTGACTTTCACCAGTTTTATTATTCTTGTGAAATCTTTGGAAATAGAAAATAACTCTTTGGTTGAGGGAAATGATTTGAGTCCTCTGGTGGCAGCATGTTGATTCTTTTTGTGTTGCTCTATTTGAACATACACATCAAATGTAAAAGCCACAGCCCTGTATCCTGTGATGAATCATTCAAAGCTTTTCTTCCCACAGATGATGCGTATCTACTGACCAGCCTGAACATAGAGGAGATCTACCCGGAGACGAGTAGTTTCATCACCTACGATGGATCCATGACCACCCCTCCGTGCTTTGAGACCGTCACATGGCTGCTGATGAACAAGCCGGTGTACCTCACACGCATGCAGGTGACCCCCCCCCCCGCAAACACACATCTCTCTCTGTCTGCTAACCGCTGTGAGGCTTTATACTTGGAGTATTTGACATGAGGCTGTGGCTCAGTGGATTAGTGTGCTGAACTTCAGAATCAGAATCAGAATCCCTTTATTCGTCCCACAGAGGGGAAATGTATATTGTTACAGCAGAAAAGAGCCAAGGACAGCTTAATGTTACCTAAGAAGCATGCATACAACATATTAAAGATAAAAAAATTATAATAAAAATTACACAATTTACAAAAGACACATCCTGTAACAGTTGTGAGGATTTAGCAGCCAGGTATATATTGCACAGTTATTAACGGCATATATATATATTGCACATAGTTGGTATTAAACAACAAGGGGTGTTATAGTCTGTGTTGTTGTGTGTGGGGGGCTCTACCAGGGGCCGTGGTTAACTTAGGATCAGGAGAGCTCTGGTTCAGTCCCCACTGCAGTCAGCATGTCACTGTGTCCCTGAGTAAGACACTTCCCCCCAAATGATGCCTTGTCCTTTTTCTCTAACGTGCGTTTCCCTCCCTGTTAGATGCACTCCTTGCGGCTGCTGAGCCAGAACCAGCCGTCTCAGATCTTCCTGAGCATGAGTGACAATGTGCGCCCGGTCCAGGAGCTGAACAACCGCTGCATCCGCACCAACATCAACTTCAGCATGCAGGGCAAAGACTGCCCCAACAACCGGGCCCAGAAGCTCCAATACCGAGGTACAAAAACAATCAGGTCCCCCTGTCACCATGCAGCGCCATCTCTATTCCTTTTGTCTTCATTATTGATCTCGCTCAGCTGATTATGCAGGCCCATCTGTGTTATTCCCACTCTGTTCATAGCATTAGCACACCTACACTTTTTCAGAACAAAAAGCGACTATGAAGAAGCTCACTTCTATTCTTTTAGAGGTGTAAATGATGAAAATCAACTATACTGGCAGCTAACATCAAATATTAACTTCCTCATCTTCTGTTAAATAAGCACGATCAATACAACTCAACATACTATCATCTTTAAGGGGGAATATTGCTCCTGATGTCATTTTACATTTGACACTCACATTGATTCCAAAACACCATTGCTTGAACTTCACTCACTATTGTACTGAATGAAATGAATAAGACATGTAAAGAGCTGGTGTGAGCTGAGGTCTGGGATAAAGCATGCTGACGCTGAAGAGTCAGAACACCTGTTTGGCTCTGATACCCCTTTCACACCAAGGCTTTTCCTGTTCTAGCTCCGTGCTAGAGCTTTTCTGGTTCAGAACCGGTTCTTCGGTTCAGCTCCCGCTCTGTTCACACCGCTCAGAGCCCGACTGGTGCTGCCGCTGCTGCGTCATGACGTCACAGTTTACGTCGCTGATTTTCTCCCCAACGGCGCTAACTACAACAACAACGGGGGGGGGACTGCGTCGGGTCGATGATCGTGTTGTTTTAATCATACGAAGCCAGATTAAATTAAATAACGACTTCTCCAACCTTATACTTTTCTCCAGAGTGCCGTGGTTCATTGTTTATTAATGTGTTTCAGCGGCATTTACCGACCGCTGCAGTGCTGGCTGCTCTTCCACGGGAGTTTATTCTCCCGTTAGCTCCGGGTTAGCTCACACGGCTCTAAAGTATTCACTGTCTGACTGTCACACAAGCAGCTGATACATATCCCCAGTTCCCCTTAAGTGAATGTGTGTCAGTCTGAATTGACGCTGTTTGGTGTCAGTCTGAATTGACGCTGTTTGGCATCACAACGCTGTTATGAAAGTTTCTCTGGTATAACATGGGTGATGTTAGCATAGCAACCGAAGCTAAACTGACTACTTGCTAAGCCGTTTTATACAGGCACTTTTTACCGACGTATTTTTCATTATGATTCTACTTGTGATAGTCGGACATGACAACCTGTGCAGCCCATGTATTGATTCCATCCGATAGCTGCTATAATAACAAACAAAACGTCTGCCTGCTCTCCACAATGATCAATAACAGCGAACGGATGGTCAAAGTAAGGTACAAATAAACAGAATCACACGAAGCCTGGTTAGTGTTGCCTGACTTTATAAAGCGTGTTTTTTATTTACAAGTGTGTGGTTGCGTTCTAGTCACTTTGCTCAGCACTACTGCTTGTTACAACTTGTATTTGCCGTACTCGCCTTAACTGTTAGCTCAGGTTAATCTCGCCCCCCTCCGACGTAAGCGTGACGTATGCGGGTCTTGCTTCTAGACGGACAACTTTTTGGTGCTCGAAACGAACCGGATTCCGGAGCTTAGAGGCGGCTCCGCTGCGGTGTGAACAGGAAAACCCGGTGCTTTTCAAGCTCCAGCTCCGAACCGGCCCAGAAACACCGTTGGTGTGAATGGGGTATAAGTGACATATGAAAACTCTCAAAGCTCAATAGAGAGGCGATGGACCTCCATGGGACCTTATTTCGGAAAAATTATGTATTGAAGTCAATGGAGAGAGAAAGATTATCTTTCTATCCCGTTTGAATTGTGCCACGAATTACACATATGATGTTTGTCAATTTAAAAGATAATTTTGCAAGTCAAAAATATTAAAATGTGTCGTAAAACTGTGAAGTAACACTTTTTTTTGTGTGAAACGCTCAATGAACTACATCCCTGGTCTTGCACACGTCACCAACACCAAGATGGCCGTCACGTTAGCACATTTCACCTCTTTCTTTCAGAATGAGGCGGAAAGTATTAAACGAGGTGAAAATCACTCCAAGTCTGAGCATGTTGAGAGCTGTACATACACACAAGGGGAGTTAGTCGGTTCCGTAAGAGCCAGCATGCGGGACCGGCTTTACAAGGTTTCGGTGAGTAACACGAGTGTAATGTGTAACGTTTATGACATCACTTGGATTTGTAGTCTTTCTAGTTGCGTATTTTTCAGTCTTATATTTCAACAGTTTTACGACAAACTGTGACTTTTTTGACATGGAAATGATTATTTAAGATTGACAAACATCATATGTGTAATTCGTGGCACAATTCAAACGGGATCGAAAGATAATCTTTCTCTCTCCATTGACTTCAATACATAATCTTTCCGAAATAAGGTCCCATGGGGCGGAAGTAGATGGGCGGGACTTCGCCTCTCTATGCAGCCTGGGGGGTGCTGCGGTCACAACCTGCCCACCTAACAACCCCCCCCCCCCCCTCTGTTTCAGCCGATATATCTCGGCAACTGTGCAATTCTGAACACAATGTTGAATTTCACTGCTGAAGTATAAATACACTAAAGGCCAAAGGTAGCCCCTGTCCCTGCTATTCACTGTGTTATTTATTATTGTCTTTTCATTGAAGTTCAAGATTGACTGTACTGTGGCTGACACACACACACATGCACACACATACACACACATCGTGATTGTCATGATTTTCTTTCTGTCCGTCCGTATCTCTCTCTCTTTCAATGTTATGCTCTACTCGACCCACTGAACCCCCATAAATGACATTTTTATTTTGTGCAGCAACTATGGTGAGATAACCCCCCCCCATCCACCTCAAATCGCTGTGGTTTTGGAACAAATGCACACACCAGAGAGGAACCAAAAAAATGCAAAAGTAGTCCTGCTTATTTAATGGTTGAGACATTGCATGTGTGTGTGTGTGTGTGTGTGTGTGTGTGTGTGTGTGTGTGTGTGTGTGTGTGTGTGCACGCGCGTGTGTGTTTAAAACCTGATTTAGGAATTGAGATTGTGACAACACTCCTGTAATTCCTTTGTTTCAGATAAATCACTTTTTCAATCAAATGTCCTTGTTTACTTGTGTTTTGGATATGAATGTCACTAAATGCTGCAGCTCCAGCCACACACCAGGGCATCCACTGCAGGGCCATTCCTTTTGAACTGTATGCTATTGCTAAAGATGAAATATGGTGTAGGGAGAACAATGCCGGAGAACAGTTGAACTGTGGAGAGCTCGCATATATAAATCAGTATTCTCACTCCTGTCTTTCTCCTCTCTTCCAGTGAACGAGTGGTTGCTAAAGTAGCCTCCCTTGGCTGAGCATGGAGACGGGTGTCAGACGTGGAGAGAGGAAGAGGAGAGGAGGAGGATGAAGGATGGAGGAGGGGAAGAGCCCGTGCTGCATCTCATCTAAGATTATTTCATGGCATTGTATAAAGACAAACAGCACAGGACATTATAAGGAACTTTGTATTGCGAGCAAAAAGACTCACACATTGAACAGTTTAAACCCTCTAACACATGTTACCAAGCCCTGTCCCCACTGTACAACTATATCTATACAGACATTTTGATACCAATACTTTTTTGGGACAAAACCAAAAAAAGACACTTGGAAAGAAACAAAAAAGAATATTGATAGCATCCCAACTAATATGAGAATGATGGGACTTAAAGCCTTTGTACATAAACATTTTGCTATCAGTGGGAACATCCAAGGACTAAGTCGCTGTCCCCCCCCCCCCCCCCCCCCCCCCCCCCCCCCCGAAGTGGTCGGCCTCACACGGCGCTCCATCACAGTCACAACCCAGGCATGCAATCAGCAAAACCAACAGAGGGAACCAAGCCTTACCTTGCCATTTTCCAAAACCAGAGTCATGTCATGGAGACGAGCGAATATTTACAGGCTTTCTTACGGCCTCAGAACAACCGGTGTCTTTGCCTCGTTTGTACATATTATTATTATTATCAATACTTCAGAAAAATGAATATGTAAAGAAAAGTAATGAATTAACATTCAAAAGATATATAAAGAGGATTTTAAAAAAAGACAAAAAGTTGTGAATTTTAAAAAGCTTGGCGCAGTCCTCCTGAAGTTCTCAGCCCGAGCCGATGCCTTTTTCTGTTTTATTGTTTACAATGGTCATACACTGTGTTTGAGTAATGTTATCCGCCCAATAAATGTGTCTGGAAAGTTCATTTTGGAAAATGCTTCACTATATGAGGATCTGACTTATTGTATCTGTACCTGTTTTGTACTGTTCCATATTAAATGTGTTGATATGTCAATGTTTCCCTCAGAGGCATGCTCAATAACACTGTCTTCACCAAGCCAGCATCGCTAAGGTTACAGAGGGGTCACAATCAGTCTGTTGTCAGCACTGTGAACCCAGAAATGTTGAGTATTACCACGAGCAGTGTTGCTACCATTGGATAGAGAGCACAACATGGAAATTATTACCTCTACATTTTTTTTTCAAATAAGCATTCTGTACAATTCAAATGATCAAGACATTAATCAAAATCAGTCCACCTACGGCCACTTTCTTGTTAAAACTGTATATAGATTCAGCATCCTTAATAACCCTCAAAACCACAAAGAAAATATCAAAAAATATGTTTTTTTTTAACTATTGTCCACGCTACAATGCTAATTGATGCTAACTAACCCAACTTACCGCTAACTGTGCACATTTCCCAACATATGCAAGTTAGCATCCAGCAGTTATGTGCTGGGGACCCGTACTAAACATTTCTATCATAAAACTCTGGGGTTCACAACAGGACTCTATGAGCTGGTAAATAGACTATAGGGCAGCATCTTCTCACTGAAGCTCTTTGTGAATGACATGAGTCTCCTGATCATACTGCTGCAGCTCAGTCCACCTTTATTTCCATTGTTGGTCTGACGCGGGTGAAGCACAGGAAGATCTGTCAAATCACATCAGCGGGCGTCAGGGGACAAAAAGAGAGGAACCTCCGCTGCTGCGCTCATGAGGGTGCAGGCTTTATAATACAGGTACCATGTTGACTGTCAACAAGAAGAGGAAGTCAGGCAGGAGTCTACTACTGGTTTGATAGGTGGTTATCAAAGATCAAATTAAATCAATGATTGTGTAGAATGTGGATTGTTAACCCCAGACACATCTTTCACTTTCTCAACAGGTCAATGACAGAGCTGCACTTCCTCCAATGCCCACTAACACATCCAGGTTTAAATGCTCATCTTGAGTAGTTCATGTGAACCGGATGTTTTTTAGTTTTACTCATCTGTTTAAATTAGAATAAGGAATAAAGTTATCCATAATAATAAATAATAAAATAATAAGGGCTTTCCAGGTTAAAAAGATTTACAGAAGGATATTAAAATCAGAAACCCATGCACTCTTACAAAGCAGTTGAATGTAAAGAAATGTTAACATATATAAACAAATATGATTCCAATATATGAGGTGATGTCATAAAAGGCAGATAGACATTACGAAAATGATGGACCATACAACACTAGGACATCAAGACCTTGAGGAACATCATACAAAAAATTATGTTTCAATTTCGTATTTCGTATCTGGACATGGGCTGCTGTGTAGCTCACTTTGGTAGAGCTGGAGGAGCGATCACTGGATCAGACCCCGCTGGGAGCACATGGGTTTGTTTCGACCCGGGGACCATTTACGCATGTCATCCCCTCTGTCTCACCCTTACAGCTGTGTCTCTCCAATTATGAGGTCAAGTATTTAAATATGGTGTCACTACAATAAGATGGCGACTATGGAGACCATAATTGAGCTCATTAAAGCCACAAGAGTCTATGCTTTCCAGTCACAGGTATCCTTGTGTGCACTCACATAGTAATACAGGTGTCTTTTGTTCAGTTTTACTCCAAAGTACGTATAAAAAAAAACAAGCCATTTTCACTAGCCAAAATTAACCTCCCAAATACTCTCACAGTAAAGGTGAATTAGGATGCACCTTGTTAACTAAACGAGCTAAGTAGCATTAGCATTGGCTGCTAACTTTGCTTTTGTCCAGCTCCATCCTCTCTCAGAATAGGGTTTCTTCTGGCACCGAAGATGGTGATGGCCAAAAACCAAACTCATGGCTTCTAAACTGTATTCCACAAACCAATTAGTGACTACGTCCGGTATATGAATACATATATTTGATAGAATAATACACAGTCTATGAGCCAAACATCTGGACTTCTTGCAATCTGATTTAATCCTGAAATGATTGTAATTGTACATGAAACAGCACTGTAATAAGAGTTGTAGTTGACTGTAGCTACATTTCTTTCAATTACGCCTCACAATATCTTAAAGGGGACCTATCATGCAAAATGCACTTTTTGATGTCTTTTATACATAAATATGTGTCCCCGGTGTGTCAGGGAACTCACAAAGTGTAAGAAAACAAAACCCTTTCTCTTTTCCTCCGTACCCACATCTCTAAAAATAAAAAATAAAAAGGGGGGGTCTAACAAGCAGATCCAGAATTTTCGCTCCTATTACGTCATTGGCAACACACTCTCACTCCATAAACGTCCAGGAGCGACGCTTGGTCAGGGTCCCGAGGCGTGCAGTTGGGACGCTCCTAGGCTCCTTCAGCTTCATAAAAAGACGCAAATAGCTTTCAACTGATTGCAATGTATTCCCATCGGCGGCGGTATTTGACACTCATGGAAGCACGGCATTCGTTTGTGTCGGAGGCTGTTAAAGGCAATGTGACCGTCCATTCCCATTGGATAACGGAGAATTGTACATCCGGAAGTAAGTATTCCCCTTACTGTCGATTGATTTGACAGTGATATCTCCACTACTCATCAACTCAAAAACACCAGATTATCCTTGTTAATTACACGACATTGATAGGTTTTAGTGTACAATGCTTTTGTCACGTTTTCCCCTTCAATTCTGAGAAACAAGTCGTTTTCTATGAGTTTTGGATGGCCGAAGACATTACATTACCCACAATCCTATGTAGCAACCATAGACTGTATATTGCAACAGGCAACAGCTTCGGTTCATGTTCATTTGCAAACTCTTCAACTACAACCGTAGTTATATTTAAAAACATTTTAGAAGGCCTCACAAAATACTTTAATGTAAATTACAATTTAAATGTGAAGGAATGTGTGTATAACAAAATACATCCTTCATAAACGAAACCGGAAACAGACGTAGGCAAGATCCTCAGCTCGATGATTGGATGTTTTAGCCGCTATGCACGCTGGGATTTGGTGTTTATGCGATGTGAAATCCGAAAACATTTAAAAAAAATTAAATAATACATTATTCCGAGTGTGCTTGCTTTTCTCTTTGAAAGTCATCACATAACGGCATTGTAATACACGTTTCGGCTGCATTATATATTACATATCTGCCGTAGTTGTCTATTTATAGAGCCCTGATGACAAGACTTCTAGACAAACAGGAAGAACTGCCGCCAAAACTGAAAACTTGACGTGGATCTTAAATATATAAGCAATTAAACAACATCTTACATTTCTTTTCACACAATACGTCTCCTTGCAGTATCAACACTAATTCGGCTGACTTTTATATTTGATCCAATTGGTAGATAGGCTGTATTTACGCCATTTTCCGAAATAAGGTCCCATGGAGTTCCACTGGAAATGGAGGGACTTCGCCTCTCTATTCAGCAGGATGTCTGCTGGAGGCTTAGAGTAAAGTTGTTATATATATAATACATATAATGGCACTGTTCTAGCGGTAAACACTTAAGAAAGAACATGTCAAGCTATGTGCTGTATCAGAAACAATGCACGGCGTGTTTTTTTTTGGGAGTAATATGCTGTGTGTTTACATTAGCAAGCATGCTAACACTCAGAGCTAACCATTGAGCTAACGCTGTAGGTTTGAGCTCCATACTGTTTCAGAAATAAAGCTTGAAGTGGTTAGGACAGGGTTGCCAACTTTGGGTACCTGGCTGGAGTGAGATTTTGATATCATGGGTTTAATTCGGTTTAATTACACATATGCGCACGAAATGACTGCGATCGTGTCAGCAGCAGGACCTTGGCATATAGGATATATATACAATATATACAAATACACAATATTGGACACAGACTATAAAGGGCACACAGTTTCATTCACTAATGAAAGTCAAACATGTTTGTTTCCACTGTTTTATTGTGTGCCTGTCGCGATAAGCAATTAATTGACTTATCGTACGATAAATAAAAATGAACTCGATAACTTTTCTGACCTCGATAAATTGCCATTTACATGAGGATGTGACTAGCAGTTTGAAAGGATGTACTTGAATTATTATTATATATTATCATTATGTCAGTGGTCTAAAATGGTCATACAACGGTGCCGACAATATTATCGTTTATCGCAATAATTTCCGGGAAAATGTATCTAACAAAATGAATTATCGTGAGAGGCCTATACATGAAACACACACACACAAACAAATCTATAGACTTACTCCAAACTGCCAAATATATTAATTAACACACTCTCACTCCCATATACTCTTTGACTCTATTTTGGCCTAGTAGAACAATAAGCAGCAGACTTTTACTTTTTTATCATTTCTACTGGATCTTAGATCTGCGCATGCGCAATACGGGTCGGCAGTTGCGGCTCCAGAGTATTTTTGTTGGGTAATCTATGGTAGGGCTAACCCATACAGTGGTGGGGCTCAAGTCAGTATTTGCAATGTAATTACATACACGCTCCCCCCGACAGTGAAACGCCACGCGTGAGGTTTAGATGATTTCCCTGTCTCAATCCAAATTGAACTGTATGAAATAAAAAGGCACATTTGTCTTGTAGTAAATAAAAAGGGCGACCTGGAGCCAATCCTGCAATTTCCCCACAGGTGAAAGAGTTGAGATGCTGAAGACCCAACCCCTGCAGGGGGATCTGGGGGGATTCTCCCCCAGGAGATTTTTTGAAATACTAACATAAAATACACATTCTGGTACTCTCTTGAGAAGAAAAATAAATACATCTATTACTACACGACATATTTAAAAAAAAATTAATGCCATTTTAGTTTTTTGTTACTTTGTTCTGAAAGCTGAACCTGCTGCTCCTCAGAGAAGAGGGAAGAGGCTGTGTGAATTACTTTACATTGTGGATAAGGGTGGATAGCCCCCATTGTTCTGTGTGTCAAAATGAAAGACAGCCCACACACCTATCAATCATCAAACCGTGGGGTCTTATTTCATTACGCGTTGATTTCTATCAACACGTAATGTTGTATCGATGTATAGAGATGTAGGCCCAATCCCAAACCACGCCCTACACCCTACCCCTACACACTACCCCTCGGTTTGCGCGTTCGCGCGGAGGGTCCGCCACATTAGTGCTGTTCCAAACCAACGAGTGTGGAGAGGTGTGGAGGGGGAGTGGGCTATCAAGCCCTCAAACAGCGAGTCTGCATCGGTGCTGACTTGAGACTGGTCTCTACCTGACCGGAGTCACGCTGTGTGTGTCCGTCAGGAAACACGCTGTTTACAAGTAGTTCCAGCAAACATCCACTGATAAATTGCGATGTTAACAACCTCATGATAACCTCATATTTTTTTAACTTAGGATCGTACCTGTGTTTAGTCTAGAAAAAGGTAAATGTGTGCATTTTATTATAAAGTTGTGTATATTTACAGACTGTTGCAAAAACTAAGAAGCTTATAAACATCAGGTTTAAAACTAAAAGAGCTTTACAAATAAGTAACACAATGAAAGATGTTTGGAGTTTTATTTGAGTTCTTAATTTACATTTTTTGTCTAAGAGATGCTGATTTGAAACCGTTGTTACATAGGCCTACAGTTACGGCATTTCCTGTTTCTGCCGGAGAGAGGGGAGTTTGTCCCAAAGCTTGCCGCTGTATTTACTCCCTCCATCTGACAGGAGGGAGCCTCATTCAGCTGCGAGTGACGCTACAGACGGAGTTCACTCCGTCACGGAGGGGTAGGGTCGAGGGAGTGGTTTGGGATTGGGCCGTACTACCGCAAAAGTATTCTCCGTCGGGACTTCCTGCAACAACATCACGCCGTTATCGTGATTCTGATTGGCCAGAAGACATTATCAAAGATGTTCTATTGAGAAGACGATCACTACGTGACAAAAGTTTTCAAAACCGTTTCTAGTCTTCGGTATTCTTGTTTTTGGCGTGAGAATAGTTTGGGCAGGGTGAGAGCGTGAGATTGAGAGTGAAAGCGTGTGTCACACGCCAGATGCGTGAGAGTTGGCAACCCTGGGTTAGGAGCATAACATGGCATTTAATCACCGCAGTGTTTAGCTGAGATCTCCCGGTAGAAATCTCTGGCAGGGGAAAGCTGCGTGACGCTACAAAGGGGCGTGGCTAGCAGCAGACGTTTAATTTAAAGCAGAATCAGCCTGTTTGGAACAGGGCGGCAAAATAGGGGTATGAGCAGTATAAGCATACTTGCCAACCCTCCCGTGAAATTCGCGGGAGACTCCCGATTTCATTGCCCTCTCCCGGTTTCCTCCCAGGGTCATATTTCTCCCGCATTTCTCCCGATTTCTGACTAAATCTGATTTACTCACGTCACGACTGTTTCCACTCGGACTTTAATACAGCTACACCATTGTTTGGTTTCCATGGTAGTGCGTCTCTTTAGTAGTGTGCACAACTGAAAGTCTGAGTGGATGTTCAGCATGGTGAGGAAGATAGTCACAGAAAACAGAACAAGAATGGACAACTCTACCCTCTGCTCACTCCTTTCCTGTAAAATACAGGTCCAGCCAGAGCCGGCCCGACCCATTAATACCCCATTCACACCAACGGTGTTTCGGGGCCGGTTCGGTGCTGGTGCTTGAAAAGCACCGGGTTTTCCTGTTCACACCGCAGCGGAGCAGCGTCATAGCTCCGGAATCCGGTTCGTTTCGAGCACCAAAAAGTTGTCCGTCTAGAAGCAAGAACCGCATACGTCACGCTTACGTCGGAGGGGGGCGAGATTAACCTGAGCTAACACTTAAGGCGAGTACGGCAAATAAAAGTTGTAACAAGCAGTAGTGCTGAGCAAAGTGACTAGAACGCAACCACACACTTGTTAAAAAAAACACACTTCATAAAGTCAGGCAACACTAACCAGGCTTCGTGTGATTCTGTTTATTTGTACCTTACTTTGACCATCCGTTCGCTGTTATTGATCATTGTGGAGAGCAGGCAGACGTTTTGTTTGTTATTATAGCAGCTATCGGATGGAATCAATACATGGGCTGCACAGGTTGTCATGTCCGACTATCACAAGTAGAATCATAATGAAAAATACGTCGGTAAAAAGTGCCTGTAGAAAACTGCTTAGCAAGTAGTCAGTTTAGCTTCGGTTGCTATGCTAACATCACCCATGTTATACCAGAGAAACTTTCATAACAGCGTTGTGATGCCAAACAGCGTCAATTCAGACTGACACCAAACAGCGTCAATTCAGACTGACACACATTCACTTAAGGGGAACTGGGGATATGTATCAGCTGCTTGTGTGACAGTCAGACAGTGAATACTTTAGAGCCGTGTGAGCTAACCCGGAGCTAACGGGAGAATACACTCGTGGAAGAGCAGCCGGCCAGCACTGCAGCGGTCGGTAAATGCCGCTGAAACACATTAATAAACAATGAACAACGGCACTCTGGAGAAAAGTATAAGGTTGGAGAAGTCGTTATTTAATTTAATCTGGCTTCGTATGATTAAACGCAACGCAGTCCCCGGCCCGTTGTTATTGTGAGGTGAGCTCCGGCGTTGGGGAGAAACTCAGCGACGTAAACTGTGACGTCATGACGCAGCAGCGGCAGCACCAGTCGGGCTCTGAGCGGTGTGAAAAGAGCCGGCGCTAAACCGAAGAACCGGTTCTGAACCAGAAAAGCTCTAGCACGGAGCTTGAACCGGAGTTGCGTTGGTGTGAAAGGGGCATAAGTGACATAAGCGGCCGCTTAGGGCCCCGCAGCCACTAAGGGCCCCTTAGCAAAAAAAAAAGAAAGAAATGAATTTTTCTTTTTCTCAGTACACCGTCGCCGTGATAAGTATGTTTAATTAATTTTGTTAATATGCCTAGATTGCCTACTCTCAAAGTCATGTATTATATTATTGAGTCAATTATATAATACATTAACCGTGCTTTACCTGAACCTCATCATGAGAGGACGGCAGGATTGTAATTTCCCGTGTTCAGTGAATGCAACAGAGGCAAGACACCAGACCAACCAGAGAGTTGAATGGAAATAAACATCTGTCTTATTGGCTGACAGGTACCTATCCTGTGAGCTGTGACAATGTTTAAAATAAACTGTCAGTCGGACTCAGAGTTTTTGAAGATGGCCATAAGAACATTTTTTCTTAAAAAAGATGACAATTCTCAAGTGGTGGCTCACACGACAACCCCAGAGCCACCACTTGAGCCAGGTGAACAAGGTATGTAAATGTCAGTAAACTTCCAAGTTATGCGAACATGTAAGCAAAGCATAAAATACAGCTACGTTGACATTGCTTTGAATCGTGGGGGTAAGCTAAACCGTTAGCAAGTAGCTATAGCTAGCCAGATATATTAAAGGGGACCTATCATGCAAAATTGACTTTTGTACGTCTTTTATACATGAATATGTGTCCCCGGTGTGTCAGGGAACTCACCAAGTGACAGAAAACACAACCCTCTCTATTTTCCTCCATACCCAAATCTCTAAAAAAGGGGCTGCAACGGATCTGATAAAAACTGATCCAGATTTGAACACTGTCCTGACGTCAGGACAGTGGCGCTACGGCTATTGGGCCAACTCCACCAATCAGGAGGAGACAGCCACGGCCATTGCCGTTCGAAAGCGCTGGAGACGCTGTAGTACATATGCCAGGTGCTGTTCTCACAGAATCAGCCCTTGCAAAAACAGAGCTAAACATTTTCAAATTGAGCGAAATGAGGCATGGCTAAAATGCATGATCTGTTTGGTATTTTGAAAAAAAAAAAGTATAAATATGCCTTATATAGGTATGGTCATACACTATATTATTCAAATATAGCATGATAGGTCCACTTTAAGGTTACCCTGGCTAACACTAAAACTATAAGTAGTATTAAATGTTATAGTGCAAAGGAGCTGATGTATCTAGTGGTGTTTTTGTATTGCCTAGAAATGCATTGGTTGTGACTTTACTATTGCAATATTTTGTATTACAGGAATAAAATATAAAGTATAAAATATTTGTAAATGGCTGGGAGCTAATTAACCTGCCAAATAACCTCCATATAATAAGGGTCTGCTTAATGCCCCTTCACTGTTCTGTTTTTGATTGGAAAAGTGTATCATTACAAGATGGTACAGTAAATGTCTTTTGATAGGATGAACCCAGTAAGAGGAGAATATACTGAAGTAGTTATTGGACTTTGTGGCCTTTCTTGTATTAAAATGCTCACTACATTGGTTAAGCCTAACATATGAAGACAAAAACTCGTCCAGATCTTGATGGATTTCTACACAGTCTGGCCTTGTGTGTTGGCTCGGCAGATCGACCCCTCGCTCCCTGCCCTCCTTCATCTCCCAATGAATTCAGGACGCCTCTTCTCTTTGCTTTTGAGAAAAATACGGCCTGAAAGCATGGGGGAGTTCACGTTCTCAGTTTACTATTTGATCTGTGTCCTTTTTTTCTACCAATCTGTATTGAAAAGATAGCAAAGGGGGGAGCTGAGGGGAGGGTTTACAGCGCCCAAGGTTATGGAGGCCATTAATCTACCTGAAGTAGGAGAGGCAGGATTGTGCCATAGCTAGTGGATGAACAAATAAACAACAAATGATTCAATGCTCCCTCCCCAACCACCTACTCCAATGATCATCTCACCCCGACAAATAATCAGTTTGGCCCCTGTGACTCTGCTGTAGATCTCTCCGGGCTCGGCCCCTCCCTGGCCCTGCCAAAAGGAATGGTTGTTATGAGGTGTGGATGAAACGCTGCTCTCAGATGTTCAGCACACTTAATGATATTATACTCATAAAAGGCGTGATACACCGATGGTACGCTGGGAGTTGAGTAGAGCTGAACAGCTGCTGAGCCAAATCGAAAATGTGCAAATTGTGTGTGTGTGTGTGTGTGTGTGTGTGTGTGTATGTGTATGTGTATGTGTGTGTGTGTGTGTGTGTGTGTGTGTGTGTGTGTGTGGACTCTGGAGACACCTGTCCAGATGTGTCTCAGCAGAGCTCTCAGTCGCCCTGCTGCAGTCAAACTTCCTCTTTGATTTAATCACGAGAATGCTGGAGTCCATACCTGGAAGTGTTGGGGCTTATATCCATTACACTGACTTTTGTCTAACCCTCATTCACCAGTACAGCCAAAGGCTCTCAGTCCTCATGCTTCATAAAAATGTCAATAACTGATCAGCATCATCTATTATGGGTGGAAACAAAGGAGCCTAACCATAGTAACAGGATTAACAGATAAAGAATACAAATGGATACATTGATTGGGTTCAGTGTAAACATCATTTAAAAGCAAATGTGCTTTTACAAAATGCACGAGTGCTATGTACAGGGTTCCCGCGGGGTCTGAAAAAGTCTTAAATTTGATAATCTGAATTTAAAGCCTTAAGACCTTTCTTATTTTTTTGGTGACATTTAAGACAAATGTCACCAAAAAAATAAGAAAGGTCTTAAATATGATTTAGAAGGTCTTAAAAATGGGCGGGCTGACCGACCCCTTCAGGCTCCCGCTCCGGCTCCGCCTCAGCAAAGGGCTTCTGGGTGGCGTGCACCGTCCTCCAGAAGCTGACTGGCGGTGGGAGGAAGCGTCCCGGCGGAGAGAGTCACTTTCTCCACCCAGGACGTGAGGGCGAATCCCGCCTCCTCCCTGTATGATGCATCTGTTGTTACACGCTCATCTTCTAATACAAATGATTGCATGTATCCCAGTCTAAGTGTAATTTCTCTCCACAAAGCCACACTTCCACATAATGTTAACCGTACAGATTCCCCACTCGCTGCCCCAGTTGTAACTCCAGTTGTCTCCCTTCTGACAGAGACACGGCACAGCAACCTTCTAGAGCTGCGGGCAGTGGTGTTAGTCCTCCAGCATTTCAAACCCTTAATACAGGGCAAACATGTGCTGGTGAGAAGCGACAACAGCACCACAGCGGCGTACATCAACAGGCAGGGCGGAGTCCGCAGAGAACTTGTGGTTGTGGGCTTCAGAGATTGTGTTGTCTCTGAGGGCCCTCCACATCCCGGGACTGGAGAACAGGGGGGCCGACCTCATGTCAAGAGGCGGGCCCCTGCCAGGCGAGTGGGTGCTTCACCCTGGACATAGTGCACTTATGTTTTCCCATGAAAGAGAGCCCTCCTCACTGTTTTCCAGGCACACTATTCACGAGGTAAGCGTGTCTGAGTGTGACCTACCAGCCAGGTAAACTGCGGCCCCCACTTCTCCACGGTCACAACCGGGGGAGAGGAGGTTGCGGTGCAGTCGCTGGTAACCAAAAGCCGGTCAGGGGCAGTGTGGTGACTCGATGTTGTTGGACGACAGGGCGTTTAGGCATCAGGGCTCCACCCACTGTACCCATAGAGTCCAGTAGAGGGCGGAGCCTGTGTGAGATATAACCCTTATACGTATTGTAACCCTAGTTATATAAGCACATGCGGAGCCCTCTACTCGGGGCCCTGTCTGTCCTATGCTGCTCGCTGAAGAGAAAAGGATGACAGCCAGGAGGCGAGGCCTCCTTGTATACGGTGGGCTTGCGCGCGCATTCAGGTAGGCCCGCCCCATGGGGGCGGCTACGGTTATAGATATCTCAGTTGATGAATGCTCGCATAGTATGGTTGAGAGGTAGTACCCATAGAGTCCAGTTGAAGGCTCCGCCTGTGCTTATATAACTAGGGTTACAATACGTAACCCACCGTTATGATGCATGCATTTTCTCTACTGAGAAATTGATGAGAGCAGATAAGCAGTATATGATCTGTATCTCATAATCACCAGCGTCTTCTGAAGCCTCCAGACCTCTGACAGCGAGACCCCTCACCTGGACTAACATCACGTCTCAGAGGAGGCTCGCTCATTTCACCTTTCATTTATTCTCACTCCCCCTGCAGCTCAGTGCTATTCACTCTCTTTATCCTCCAAGACAATATTTTTATATCATATAAGTACTTAATATATTTTGAATTTAATTAACAATTCACTGTCAAATCATCCTGGGAAGGGAGGGGGAGAAACAGCTGTTTGGAGGTTGCAGTGCTCTCTCCTATTGACTGATCCTTCAGCGTGGTTTTCCCTCTGTCTGTAGATTACAACATTAAGAGTATAGAGTAATGGCCGTGGGTTCTTTTGAAAAACACACAAAGCAAGATACAAAGCCAGCAGGAGACATGCTCCGTCTGTCTTTGTATTAATCTCTGTGGCAGCATTTGGACAGTGCTGCACCAACACACAACAACCAGTGATAGCCACAAGTATCTCAGCCAATCAATTGAGTTTTTTAGCTATTTTCCTATAGAAACATAAATCATAAACAGAGAGTGCATAAGCCTCCTTGAGACCCTCATGGCAAAATGCCTGACTTACCCCTAGATTCCACCGGGTCCGTCTGCGCCGCGTTACGGCTGCGCCGCGGTTTTGGTCCGGCCTCCTCCGGCGTCATACCCTACCAGGCGCGTTTCAGAAGCATTTCAGAAATGGAGAGTCTTGCCTGCCGGCTCGCAGTTTTTGTTGATTTGGGCATATTTCCTGGACAGGCTACTTTATACAGACAAAGTTAATAATAACTGTAATATTCCAGTTATAAACGACATGAATCAAAGATGTGTTGCTGTATTTTAGTGGTAAAAAAAATGCATTCATCATCATAATTATTCTATATATATAATTTACACAGTGCCTGTAAACCGGAGGAGAACGCTGGCATTTCTCCTCCTACTTGAAAGACTACGGAGGGATAGGGTCTGCAAAATTAGTTTGTGTGTGTGTATATATATAGGTCTATATAGCTCTGAACGTTCCACTTCCTGCCTGCCCGACCTTACGTTACGGCTGCGCCGCAACAAAAATAGGATTCGATCCTAATTTTAGAAAAGCCCTGCGCCGAGCCGCTTCTGGGACGCTTCTGGGACGCGTCTGAGCCGTAACGCGCCGCGTGTGGTGGAATAGCACCCATTGACTAGAGTGGCCGCGATCACCTTGAGCACCGCGGCGCAGCCGTAACGCGTCCGTAACGCGCCGCAGACGGACCCGGTGGAATCTAGGGGTTAGACATGCCTTAGGGAAACACTGAATTATATAATTAGTGCGAATGCTGTTTACAGCATTCCACTATAGTTCTTCAAATCTTTATTAGTGCGAATGCTGTTTACAGCATTCCACTATAGTTCTTCGAATCTTCAAATCAACCAATACTTTGGCTCTTAATAACTTCAGCATACTTTCAGCTGCAGAAACCATTCAAATATCAAACTATTCAGCCTTTTCAGCAATCAATGGGAAACGTTCAACCTTTTCAAAATATTTCATACTTTTTGAAATATTCAGCTTCTTAAACTCTTTTTTTAACATGGAAGTCAATGGGAGGAACCTTCAAATCCTCTTTTACCTACACCTTGCGCCAAATGCTTCTCCTTCCACATACTTTCAGCTAGAGACTTCATTCCAACTTTAAAATGATCACAAGACCTTCAGCTATAACACTTCAGATTTTTCATATCCTTTACACTTTCTGAGATATTTAACTTAGTTTGGAGCTTGGTAAAGAGGCTTTCTTCAGATTTTAACATGGGTGTGTATTTGGGCAGCTCGTTAAGGCTTAGAGTGCTTTGATCTCAAAACTGGGTGGAGGACAGCTTGAAATTTGCCCCAAAAAATGTTTTAAACCTGCCATAATTACCAAACCCTACACTCCTGAGACATAATTTGTCATGAACAACGTAGGAAAACCTCTCCTAGGTTGGAAAATAAAAAAGAATTAAGAAGAAATATTAAACAAAATGCCTTTTGAGGGCATGAAGAGACAAAAACTTGTCAAAAATTCCACCTAGCTCCCAATAGACTCCCATGTAAACAATTTCCGGATCTTTCTTCAGAACAGAGAGAAGTAAAATTTAAACAAACTGCTCCCATCTCCACATTTTACACACAAAACCAAAAAACATATATCAGTTCATTGGGGTTCCCTGATGCTCACGGTCTGGTAATTTTTTGATAGGAGCCATAGTTTTTGAACAGAGGGCAAAATTGTCAGATATAATACTCAATGCAATCTTAATGGGACTCAGTGCTGCAGCTGGTAACCGTGGTGTTGCTGGGCAGATTGAAACCTTTGATCTCTGGGCTCACACAGGTGTTATGATTATTTGTTATGATTAGGTGCTCAGCACAGAAGCAAACACTGACAAACAGACTGGACTTTAACAGACTGTCTCAGCCTATTCTTTTCTGTCTGATGGAGACTTCATACTGACTTCAACATGTTCCACATATTTTATACATTATTGGTGACGTATGGTTTTTGTTCAAACGTTTGCAGTTAAAATATTCTGCTGCTTTTCAAAGTGTTTTACTTTCTTTTCTCTCTACACATTAACTACTACTACTACTTACATTTTATATCTAACTCCTTCAGCCTACTTTCAGTTACAGAAACCATTCAACTATTACATTATTCAGCTATTTCAGGACATGGAGGCTATACATTTTGTTGTTTATACCTTTTAAAACATTTTCTTTTAAATATTAAGCTTCTTCTATATTTTTCCTACTCTTCCAGTTTAACATTTCAGTTTCAAGTTTTCAACAAAGTCATTGCAATGCATTTGAGATGTAACAATTTTGATTCAAATCATTTCACTTTTCTGCATTTCTCCGCTAAGTTCACACTTACTTGGTTTCTGTAGCTAAAAGCAGCTACAGAGACCATTCAACTAATAAAAATATTCAGCTTTTTCTGCATTTTCAGCTAAATTCAACAACATTTCGGGACCCCCTTGAAAACGAGATGGTGCATCTCAAGGGGTTTATCCCAATACATAAAATGTCTATATATGGCATCTCAGTGGGCTTTATTCACTTCACTATAGTTCTTCTGTTTCTTTATTCTTCTTCTGAATAATATTATTATTATTTCACCCAATATTGTGGCTCTCAACAACTTCAGCCTACTTTCAGCTACAGAAACCATTCAAATATCAAAATATTCAGCCTTTTCAGCAGATGATGGGAAACTTTCAACTTTTTCGTCAGCTGCACACCTTCAGTAAATCTGCCAAAAATGCCACATTATTGACCCGAAAGTACACAAACAGCCGACTCAGACGCTCGTCAGGGTCCTGAGATGCTGCACGCGTTGACATTTTACCAATATCAGCTACCGTTTTTAAACTATAGTTAGAAATGTAAGAGGTTTATCTCTCATTCAGATCAATGGAAAGGCTCTCCTTTCACTGCACATCTCCATGGTAACCTTTGATCTCTGCACACAGGTGTTTGATAACGTTGTCACTATGGTAACCTTTGATCTCTGGGCTTACACACACAGGTGTTTGATAACGTTGTCACCTCAAACACAAACACACAGACTGTCTCAGCCTATTCCTTTCTGTCTGATGGAGACTTCATACTGACTTCAACATGTTCCACATATTTTATACATTATTGGTGACGTTTGGTTTTAGTTCAAAAGTTTGCAGTTAAAATATTCTGCTGCTTTTCAAAGTGTTTTTACTTTCTTTTCTATTCTTAATACACATTCATTCACTAAGTTTACATTGAATATCTAACTCCTTCAGGCTACTTTCAGCTACAGAAACCATTCAACTATTACATTATTCAGCTATTTCAGGACATTGAGGCTATACATTTAGTTGTTTATATCTTTTTTAAACCTTTTCTTTTAAATATTAAGCTTCTTCACTATTTTTCCTACTCTTCCAGTTTAACATTTCACTTTCAAGTTTTCAACAAAGTCATTGCAATGCATTTGAGCTGTAACAATTTTGATTAAAATCATTTCACTTTTCTGCATTTCTCCGCTAAGTTCAGCAACACACTTACTTGGTTTCTGTAGCTAAAAGCAGCTACAGAAACCATTCAGCTATAACATATTCTGCTTTTTCTGCATTTTCTGCTAAATTCAGCAACAAATGTACACAGTTTACAGCATTTGCACGCATTTTCAGCAGGAAATGCATTTTCTAGTTCTTCTTTTCTTTATTCTTCCGTCTTCCGTCTTCTTCTTCTTATTTCACCAAATAGTTTGGCTCTCAATAACTTCTGTCTACTTTCAGCTACAGAAACCATTCAAATATCAAAATATTCAGCCTTGTCAGCACGTGATGGGAAACTTTTTCAAAATATGTTATACTTTTTGAAATATTCAGCTTTTTAAACTCTTTTTTTAACATTTAACTCAATGGGAGAACCCTTCAAATCCTCTTTTACCTACACCTTGTGAAAAATGCTGCTCCTTCCACATACTTTCAGCTAGAGACTTCATTCCAACTTTAAAATGATTCCTCCGCATGCTGAGGAGGTTGACGACATTAAACGATCGTTAGACATGTTGACGGAGGAGGTATCTGTTGTAAGACAGCAACAGATAGCAATTATGAGCCTGGTGGAGGAAGTTAAAGCCTTGAGGCTAGAAAACTCAGAAAAAGAAAAGAGGATATTCTCGCTGGAAAATCGGGTGGATGAGCTAGAACAATACACCCGAATTAACAACATCATAATCACTGGACTGGAGACGAAACCCCGCTCATACGCCCGGGCGGCGACGAGGATGACCGGAGGGGACACAAGCGAGGAGGATGCTACATCTGTGGAGCTACAGGTGACGGCCTTCCTCAACTCCAAGGGAATAGAGATTGACAGCGACAACATCGAGGCCTGTCACCCGCTACCACGGAGAAATAAAACTGATAAACCGGCAATTATAATAAGGTTTGCTAACAGAAAACTGAACTTCTGAAACAGGGAAGACGGCTTAAGGGCTCGGATGTATATATGAATGAACACCTCACTAAAAGAAATGCTGAGATCGCCAGAAAGGCCCGATTCCTGAGAAAACAGCAAAAAATACAATCAACATGGACTGCAAACTAGGGCTGTGCAATTAATCGTATTTTAATCGCAATTACGATTTTGGCCTGCCACAATTACGAAAACAACATAATCGGAAATAACAATTATTTTGCTTTGCTAGGTTGTGACATAACATATTTGATCTAATTAATTTTGGTCTAATTTATTTGTATTTATCATATTTATATATGTTTAGTAGCTTGTGGAAGTGCGCTCCAAAATATTTGTTGATCTTGTTTATTGGTATTTATTATTTTTGATATTATTTATTTAAATGTAAATATAAATGTATCATTTATTTTATTTATTTTTGTATTGGTTTTTCAGTTGAATTATACGTTCAGGGTAATCAACAGTTAAAAAGATACTGTTCAAATTATTATTTGTATTTGTTTTAAAGTTCAATAAATGGATTTTTTCAAAGTCAATGAATAATCGTATTTAATAATCGTGATATCAATTATTGACCCAAATAATCGTGATTATGATTTTTGCCATAATCGCACAGCCCTACTGCAAACTGCAGAATCTTCATCAAGCTTAACGGATCACCAGAACAAGCCAAAGTGTTAATCATCAGGGACCTGGAGGAACTGGAAAAATACCAATGAAGCAAATCAGACAAGGTAACGAAAAAAAAACACTACCATGACAATTCCAGTTAATATACACATATCTCCATCAAGACTAGAAACTTTTGCATATACAGAGCATAAAGCACAGGACATGGTCATGACATGACATTGATCCGGAAAACAACTTACTGAACAATATCAACAACAGCTGCAACTATTTCACAGAAGAGCAATTCAATGTAACGTGTCAATCAGAAGAGAACATATCAATTATCCACTTCAATAGCAGAAGCCTATATGCCAACTTCCTCAACATTAAAGAATATCTAAGTCAGTTTAAGAACCCATTCAACATCATAGCAATATCAGAGACCTGGATCAGTGCTGAGAAAGGTGTGGACTTTGAGATGGATGGCTACGAACTGAATTATACAAACAGAAGGAATAAGAGTGGAGGGGGTGTGGCAATCTATGTGGATAAAGGAATGAACTATAAGGTGGCGGAGAGCATGACAACAGCTGTTGACGATTTGTTTGAATGTGTTACAGTAGAAATTTGTATGGAAAAGTCTAAAAATGTTATTGTGAGTTGTATATACAGAGCTCCTGGAACCTGTATTGACACATTTACAGATAGGGTAGAAAACATGTTTACTAAATCATTACAAAAAATTATGTTTATCTGTGGGGATTAAAATATTGACCTGTTGAATCCAAATAAGCATAAAATGACAGAACACTTCATCAATACATTGTACAGTATGGGTTTGTATCCTAAAATTACCAGACCTAGTAGAATCACTTCCCATTCTGCTACATTAATAGACAACATGTTCACAAACATTATGGAAAACAATACAGTAGGCGGACTACTATATAGTGACATCAGTGATCATTTACCTGTTTTTATTGTCTATCACTGCAGTTCTAAGAAACCTAAAGTCGCCAGCCATTTCAAATACAAAAGATTGAGAACTGAAGATAACATAATTGCATTTAAAAATGACTTACTAAATCAGAATTGGAGGGTAGTATATGAGAGAGACGATATTGACAAGGCCTATGATGAATTTCTAAACATTTTTAAATCACTTTATGACAAAAACTGTCCTGTGAAACAATGCAGAGAGAGACACAAACAAAGTCACAGTGCATGGATCACTAATGGCCTAAAAAATGCCTGCAAAAAGAAAAATACACTATATAGACAATTCATAAAATATAGAACTTCAGAAGCAGAAAATAAATATAAAAGATATAAGAATAAATTAACCCATATTCTGAGGATATGTAAAAAAGAATACTATAATAAAATATTAGAGAATAATAAGAATAATATGAAAGGTTTATGGAAAGTATTAAATAGTGTCATTAGAAATGGAGCAAAAAGTTCAGGTTACCCTGAGTTTTTTGTGGACAAAAAAAATGTTATTAATAATACAGATGATGTGGTTAATGGTTTTAATGAATTCTTTGTAAATGTGGGGCCAGATCTGGCAGAAAAAATTAAAACCGTAGAAACAACTAAAGGGGAAGATACGGACCTCTGGAATGAAAATAATAGCTCTTTCTTCCTCACACCAGTCGAAGAAAAAGAAATCATAGATACTGTGCGAAAATGTAAAAGCAAATCCTCGACCGATTGGAATAATATTGATATGATTATAGTAAAATACATTATTGAAGAAATTGCAGAACCATTGACTCATCTCTTTAACTTGTCTTTTCAATCTGGTAAATTCCCAAATAAAATGAAAATAGCAAAAGTTATACCATTATATAAAACTGGGGATAAACACCATTACACAAATTACAGACCTGTTTCATTGCTCTCTGTTTTCCAAGATTCTTGAAAAGCTTTTTACAAAAAGACTTGACAATTTCATGGAAACACATCAGCTTTTGGACGACAGTCAATATGGATTCAGGAAAGATAGATCAACATCTATGGCACTAATGGAATTAAGTGAGGAAATAGCAAACTGCATGGACAATAAAAAACAAGCAGTGGGAATATTTATAGACTTACAAAAAGCATTTGACACCATAGATCACAATATTTTACTGACAAAACTGGAACGGTATGGCATCAGAGGGGTGGGATTAGACTGGCTGAGAGATTATTTAAGCAACAGACAACAATTTGTTGAAATTGGTGAACATAAATCAGAATACATGAACATAACTTGTGGAGTACCTCAGGGGTCTGTGTTGGGTCCAAAGCTGTTCATAATATACATCAACGACATTTGCAGAGTATCAAATATATTGACATTTATTTTATTTGCAGATGACACTAATATTTTTTGTTCCGGTGACAATTTGAAACAGCTAATGGAAGTGATAACAGCAGAAATGATTAAAGTAAAACATTGGTTTGACACAAACAAATTATCATTAAATATAAGCAAAACAAAGATTATGTTATTTGGAAAACATAAAACAAATCCACACGTGCAATTAATACTAGATAACATAAACATAGAAAGAGTATATGAAATGAAGTTCCTTGGTGTGGTTTTAGACCACAAAATCAGCTGGAAACCTCATATCACTCATGTAAAAGCAAAACTGGCTACTATCGCAATATTGGGAAAAGCATTCTGGACTACAACTCATTGTATACTCTATATAACACACTAATATTGCCATATCTGATTTACTGTGTGGAGATTTGGGGAAACACGTACAAAACCAACCTACAGCCGTTATGCACATTACAAGGGCTATAAGATTTATCAATAATGTTGGATATCTTGAACACACTAATGTATTATTTTTGAAGTCACACATATTGAAGTTCACTGATCTGGTTAAATTTAAAACGGCACAAATCATGTACAGAGCAAGACATAATCTACTTCCTAGGAAATTAAAAACATTGTTCATAGACCGAGAGGGTGGGTATCATTTGAGAGGAAATCTACATTTTAAACAACTCAAGGTCAGAACAACTCTGAGAAGTATGAGTATAACAATCTGTGGGGTGATTTTATGGAACGGTTTGGAGCAGGAGTTAAAACAAAGCACAAGCATAATTCAGTTTAAAAGGATGTACAGAAACACTTTTTTGGAAAACTATGAGAATGATGAGAGGTGATTGAAGATGAGAAATTATTGTATATGTATGTATAAATGTAAATGTAAGTAGGAATAACTTGCATAATGACTTAAAGGACAATCATTGATCAAGTAAGGGGTGGGAATTAATAAATGAATATATAAATATTATCGTGAATGTGGATAAATACTGTATTTTAACAATACGGTATTCTGTTTTTCACATTTGTTATTTAAAAAAAAAAAAAAAAAAAATGTATCTGTTCGAAATAAAGATTGAAATGAAATGAAAAGGATCACAAGGCAAGGCAAGGCAAGGCAATTTTATTTATATAGCACCTTTCAGCACGCGACAATTCAATTTTGAATTTAATTTACAAAATAAAAACAAAAGACATTTAAGAATAAATACAGCATAAACACATTATTAAATGGCATTTAAAAACAGGCATAAAAAAGCAAAGATAATGAAATAAATAAATAAACACAGCAGGTACAGCATACATGAATAAAAGGCTTACTGCAGTGTGAGTATGAACAGCTCAATTAAAAGCAGCTGCAAATAGATATGTTTTTAGTCTGGATTTGAAAATAGGAAGTGTTTCTGCGGACGTGCACGATTCAGGCAGTTTGTTCCAGATTGTCGGGGCATAATAGCTAAACGCTGCTTTTCCATGTTTAGTTCTTATTCTTGAAACAGAGAGCAGACCCGATCCAGAAGACCTGAGACTATGGTTCATAGTTATGCAGGAGATCGTTTATATACCTCGGTCTTAAGCCATTTAGTGATTTAAAAACAATTCTTTGGTCGACTGGAAGCCAGTGTAAAGACTTCAGAACCGGACTGATGTGATCCACTCTTTTAGTGTTTGTGAGGACTCGAGCAGCAGCGTTCTGAATCAGCTGCAGCTTTCTGATGGATTTGTTTGTGAGCCCTGTGGATAAACTAGTAGTCGAGTCTACTGAAAATAAAAGCATGGACAAGTTTTTCTAAATCCTGTTGCGACATTAGTTTTTTAATCCTTGATATATTCTTCAGGTGGTAGTATGCAGACCTAATAACTGTTGTAATGCGACTGTTAAAATTCAGGTCCGAGTCCATCACTACACCCAGATTTCTTGCTTTGTGAGTTACTTTATAGTCTGCCGACTGAAGCTCTGTGATTACTTTTAATCGGTCCTTCTTTGCTCCAAAAACAATGATCTCAGTTTTTGTTCAATTAGAGAAAGTTCTGAGTCATCCAGTCATTGATGTGCTCAATGCACTTGCTCAGTGTTCTAATCGGAGAGTAGTCTCCCGGTGTAATTTTAAAAATAAATCTGGGTGTCGTCTGCATAGATGTGATAGCTTAGATCGCTGTTTTTAACCATTTGAGCCAGTGGTAGCATATAGATATTAAAAAGCAAAGGTCCTAAGATGGAGCCTTGAGGAACCCCGCATGACATATTTTTCATGGTTGATTTGTAATTGCCTATTGAGACAAAGTTTCTTCTGTCCTTTAAGTAGGAACTAAACCAATTTAGAACTGTTGCTGAAACTCCCACCCAGTTTTCTAGACGGTCTAGCAGTATGTTGTGGTCAACAGTGTCAAAGGCAGCGCTGAGATCTAATAATACTACAACTGATATTCTGCCACTGTCTGTGTTCAAATGGATGTCATTTAAGACCTTAACAAGTGAAGTCTTAGTGCTGTGGTTTGGTCGAAAGCGCGACTGAAACACATCAAAACCGTCAGTTAAAAACATGAAATTACTCAACTGTTGAAAAACAACTTTTTCAATCAATTTGCTTAAAAAGGGAAGGTTTGATATTGGCCTGTAATTATTCATTACGGTTGCATCTAGGTTATGCTTTTTTAGGAGCGGGTTAATTATTGCAGTTTTCAGGGCCTGTGGAAATACACCCGAGTGGAGAGACTTGTTTACTATGTGTAGTATATCCAGTGTTGGGACTAACGCGTTACAAACTAACGCGTTACTGTAACTTCACTGGCTCCCCGTCAAATCCCGTATAGTTTTTAAGATTCTGCTCCTTGCCTTTAAGGCCATCCATAACCTCACTCCTCTGTACCTCTCCGACCTCCTGCACATCAACACACCCATCCGCACACTCAGGTCTTCTGCTTCCCTCAACCTCACTGCACCCCCCTTCCGTTTAACCACCATGGGGTCCAGAGCCTTCAGCCGCTCTGCACCCCACCTCTGGAACTCCCTCCCACCTGACATCCGCAACACTGACTCTCTCCCCATTTTCAAATCACGCCTCAAAACATATCTCTTCACACTCGCATATCCACCCTGATCATTATCCATCACACATCCTCTGTTTTTTATTTATTTGGTTATTTGATTGATTGATTTATATACTGCATTGTCTTGTTTATGTTTCTTATGCTGGTGTTATCTATTGTGCATCTTGTTTTTTATGTATTTGTACGGCGACCTTGAGAGCCTTGAAAGGCGCCTATATAAAATAAATGAATTATTATTAACGCAACTACCTTTTGCGGTAACTAATAACGTTACTAGTTACCTATTCCCATTCAGTAATGCCGTTATATTTACTGTGATTTAAATGGGTGCGTTACTGCATTACATTATGTGATCCAACTGAACCGAATCTCCCTGCGGATGTAACTTACAGGCGAATACAGTGATGTCCTCTCACAGTACCATGGAAAAGTGAAAGTGACCAGAGAGGAGTGATGATTGGTTAACGCGGGGTAACATTTCAGGGTAAGCCAATCAGAGACAGAGTTGGGCGGGTCTTGCCTTATGGGGAAAATACACAGACACACAAACACTTGCTAACACACACACATACACGGCAACGCCCACCACCACCAGCACACACACACAATGGCAGATGCAAGTATCAGCGAGAGCAGCAGCGCATTTACAACTTGGAGATATAACCACTATTTTCAATTTGTGGGGATAAAGGATGCAAAAAATATTACGGTCAAATGTAAACTGTGCATGACAGAAAGCATTGTCCACATCGAATAACAGCAATGCCAATCTCCTGAAGCACCTAACTAATGTACATGGGGCTATAAAACTAGTCGCCAAAGACCCCACCGTCTCAACCACCGGCAGTGACCCAGATGGAGCAACACCATCTAAACAGCCAAAAAACGATTTTTTTAAATCGCCACATGTCACCCAGAGTCAACTAAACAAATTGATTGCCAGGTATGTTGTTGAGGACATGCTGCCCATCGCAACGGTCGAGTCTGTTGCCTTCAGAGAACTAGTCAGCAAAATACCAGTGAAAGCAGTGAAAGCAGGGCCACAGTGCAGAAAGACCTTTTCCAACTACCTGGACATTGAATATGCTAAAATGGAAGTTGAGCTCAAAAATAAATTTGATGAGTTAGAATATCTCTCTACCACTGCAGATATATGGACTGCACATAATAAAAGCTTTCTTGGTGTAACCGCACATTGGATAAATCCACAGAACATGCAACGTGGGAAAGCAGCGTTGGCATGCAGAAGATTCAAAGGTCGGCATACCTATGACAGTATTGCAACTGAGCTAGATAACATTCACTCATCTCATGGCATATCCCGAAAAATCACAGCAACTGTCACGGATAATGGCTCTAATTTTGTCAAGGCCTTTAAAGTGTACCAACCAGTAAAAAAACAGATTTGCAAGGGTTCTTGCAAGTGAAGATGCTGTCCTGGCTGCTGTGACACTACCAAAGTTCAAGCTGCGTTGGTTGCGTGACCAGGAGAGGAAAGACCAAGCGAAGGCAAGTCTGCTAGCAGAGTGCCGAAAACAGGCCCTTGAGCAGGAGCAGCAACCAGGTACAACCAACCCAACACCACAGCACAGCACAAGGTCTACCAAAGAGGATGAGTTATTTTCCTTTCCAGAGGATGAGAACACCTATGCCCCTGCTGAAGATGAAGTAGCTGATTACCAGAGGTGGGAGTAAGTCCTACATGTGCAAGTCATGAGCAAGTCTCAAGTCTTGACCTACAAGTATCAAGCAAGTCCCAAGTCACTGTGGTGAGAGTCAAGCAAGTCAAGTCAAGTCATTGCTCAGGTCAAGTCAAGTCAAGTCAAGTCATACGAAATTCTGATGAATAAGCCCAGTTTCCCCATTTAAATCAGTTAAAAGACAGTGGTTATGAAAATGGATTTAACCCACACTATGATCTTCATTACATACACAGTTAATAATTTGAAATCTAATTTAGACCGATGACAATCATATTAGATTAATATTAACCCTAGAACTGCAGACAATATAGCTAGGACTCAATCAGAAAGTCTGTTAAAAAAGGCAGAATTCCAGGTAAGAAAATCATATATGGCATTTGCCATTACACATATTTAATTTAAATTTCTGTTAACACTAGAACCGCCAACAGCATCAGCACCTACATAGATATAATTTTCAAAACTAAGTAGGACGATTTAAAACTCAGTTAATTGGGTTAATTTAGAAATTGCTTCAGTTTATCATCATAACAGATCAAAAAGTTCAGATTCATTTTACAATAAATCAAGAAATGATGCACTTCTAAAAACAAAAACAACATAATTAAAACATTTAAACAAACTACTAAAAGTAGATGAACTACATTATTCAACAGTTTACAGTAACTTCTGATAATAACACAGGGGAAATAAACGAGGCATCTCTTTTCCTCTCTCTCTCTCTCCCCCTCCTGACAGCCCGTCAGTATCAGGGTTAGTACAAATGAATCCCTTGGCGGTTCTAGTGTTCATTTACCGTTTTGTCTTCTCTTTGCAATGCTTAATCGATTTGAAACCAAGTCTGACGTAGCTTAAACTTAACGTTAGCTTTCTAGCTAACACAACACATTCACGCACCTTTCTCTGTGGGTTTTTTTGTAGTGACGAATGAAGTTGGATGTTTTGGTGGTCGTGTCACTGATCTTTATGCTGCAGACCCTGCATACCGCTGTTCTCTTCTTATTAGCGTCATCGACAACATAATCCTTGAATCCAAACTTCACTATTTTTGGAGTAACGCTAGCTGCTGCCATGTTAACTGACGCTCCTGCCGTCTAGTGGGTTGCCAGGTTTGCGCGCACGGCGCTATAATCACCCAATCACATTTTTCGAAAAAACTAAACGTAATATCTCACTACAAAAACAAACGCAAATATTTAATTTTAAACAGACAAGTCCTTTCAAGTCATCCGTCTCAAGCTTAAGTCAAGTCTCAAGTCATGAATACCAAGTCAAAGTCAAGTCAAGTCTTTTATCAATGTTAGTCAAGCAAGTCTCAAGTCCAAAAATATGCGACTCGAGTCTGACTCGAGTCAAGTCATGTGACTCGAGTCTCCACCTCTGCTGATTACCTCAAATCAGGAGCAACAGATAAAGAAAATATCTCTTAGATATAAGAGCCTGATTCTGTGTCCAAAGAGGAACAGGCTATCAGATAAAAAGTTTGAGAGGCTTCTCCTCTTGAGGTACAACCATTGGTTTGAGGGCTAGGAAGGAAGACATGAATGGATGGATGTTTTCTGGGGATAAATACTAATATGATGTTTATTTGGAGAGGGGTAGACAGAGAGAGAATACATCTATACCACTACCCTGTGCTGGACTAAAGAGACTGAAGGAGTCTTGGAGTCTTTTGTTGAATACCTCTTGTTACCACAGACATTGTAGCCTTACTGAAAAGCATCTCAAGGTATTACTTATAAGGCTGAAAGCACCTCTTCTTAAGTTTATCCACCATTATTGATTTTGTTTATGCTAAATGGCCAGATGTGAGGTAAATTATTTCACTGTTAGTTTGTTTTTGTGAGGCTGAAAATAGTTTGTTTGTCTTCAGTGTCAGTCTGACAGTTTATTATTTATTTAATTGTTACTGCCAAAAGAGTGTAGTTCTTGTTTAATTGTTACACTGCCAAAATAGTGTAGTTGTTTTTATTTCATATTGCACTACAAGTGCACTACTTAGAACTTGATTGTTGAGGCTACAATAAAGATGCCTGTCAAAATGTCTAAACATATCTTTTGTGTTTTATTGTTCCACTACATTTCATAATGATAATTGCTACAATGATGGGGATGTTGTCTTTTCTCTTACTGTGCCACAGAACAACACAAAAACTTGTATTTTTATTGTTATTATTTTTAAAGTAAAGTAAAGTAACTTGTTACTAGTTACTTTTATAATTGAGTAACTAATAAAGTAACTAGTTACTTTTTTGAGAGCAGTAACTATAACTATTACTAGTTATTTTTTTAACCTGTTAAGCCCGAGAGACCCCGGTACCGGGGTACTGCCGCAACATCTTGCAGGAAACAGTGTCTGAGGGCATGTTCATTTAATAGAAACTATGAATGTTTTATATCCATGTAACGGGAAGAAACTCATCTAACTGATCTTTTTTTTTTTTTTTTTCAAAAGAAAACCCACAATGCTAACACTGAGCCTCTGAATTAGCAACGAGCGAAAAATGCTAACACCTTACTGCACCGAAAATCACTCACAAAACCTTATTATTTATCTTTTCACCACATCCAACACATCATTTCACATCGTGAGGTGACACAGAATCGATTGACACCGACATTACCACTGAATTATACGTATTTGCGACGTTATAAGCAAAAACAGGTGACGCTAGGTAGCTAAAAATGCTAACATTTTTACCTTGGCTCTGTAGTCTCTCCAAAGTGGTCTTCAATGGCATTAAAACGATAAAAACGCTGCTGAAGTTAATCCATAGGTTAATCTAATGTGTCTGTGTCCCTTTGAAATGATTTCTGATAATCCATAAGCATTAAAACTGCTTTTCCGTTTCCAGATGTCAAAGCTAGAGATAGGTTCACTCTGATGCTAAATTACATGCGCGAAGCCCCCACCTTTTCTCTTCACAACGTGTGTGTGGGGGACTCCCCCTTCGATTCTATTGGCTCTAACGGTCAGAAAGAGGTGTCAACCATCAAAATCGAGCAAGGGGGGCCAGATATATAGAAAATCTACCCAAATGACCCCAGAAGTGGTTTCTTTTTGCTAAATCTCTCTAAAAAGGTCAAATGTCACTTGTTTTGCATCAGTCTTGATGCAGGGTACTTATTATAGGTTTTACTTTGGATTCCTAAAGCTTTTAGTCTACTAACCCATCATCCAAGGGTGGTTTTCACTATAAGTAAAAAAGAATTTTTGGACGGACACTATAATTTACAGTTTTTTACTATGTAAAATCTGAATTTTCTTTCAAATAAAAAACATCTATATTGATTCTGACTTTTCTACATCCAACTCATAGGTTTATCATTACTTTGAGAAAAAAGATTATTAATTTAACCCTTTTAGAAGGGAAGATATGGTCATTTGTTCCGGGAATGTCATTTTCAAGCCTGAGACCTGAAAAACAGGCTCAGGGCTTAACAGGTTAAAGTAACTTGCCCAACACTGAGTATATCTGAGGCCAAGCAATGAAAAACAGTTTTGAAAAATCCTGTCGGGATAATATCGAGGCTACAGGAGGAGGATTTCAGATGTTGAATAATGTCTTCCAGGTCTTTAGCATTTATCAGACGGAATTGTGTCATGATGTCTGAATTGGCTTTAGGTGAACATAGGAACAGTACATTTGCTGTACCTGATGCAGAGGCACTGACTGCTAATTTTCATGATTTTGTCAGTGAAGGAAGCAAAATCATTGCAGGCCCTGGTGGATAGAAATTCAGAAGCTACCGACACTGGGGGGTTTGTTAGTCTGTCGACAGGAGCAAACAAGGCACGTGAGCTGTTTTTATTTTTGGTAATGATGTCAGAGAAGAACGATTGTCGTGCCTTTTTTATTTCCTGATTATAGACGCAGAGTCTCTCTTTATTTATTTCCAAGTGAACCTCACAGGCTCCGCCCTCTACTGGACTCTATGGGTACTACCTTATCATGCAAGCATTCACCTACTGAGACTTCTATAGACGTAGCCGGCCCCGGGGCGGGCCTACCTGAATGCGCGCATCTCACCGTATAAATGGAGGCCTCGCCTCCTGACTGTTATCCCTTTCTCTTCAGCGAGCGGAAGTGAACACTGAGCAAAGACGTGAATAGAGAAAGAGAGGAAAAGTGGAATCACCACTCCTTGAGCCCCGGACCTGCCCGACATGCCCTGGCCTGATCGCGGGGGCTGATCCGCACCGCCTGTGCTTCCAGTGCCTGGGGCCGGAGCACGCCGAAGATGGCCTTAGTCGACGGCCTGCAACGCCTGCCGGATGATCCCTTGGCTAATCCGCCGACATCGTGGGGATCTTTTCCGGGTAAAGTTCAGCCCGGCGGAGGAGGCGGAGGATCAGGACCTCAAGGTGGTGGAGATGGGTGGAGATGGGTGAACAGGATGACGAGGTGCCATTCGTGTTCGCCATCCCGAGGGGTGTTCACGGTCACGGAGGAGGAAGACGACGAGGACGCCTCGTTTTCTGGTACTTTCGGGTCCGGCGGCCAGGAGGGTCCAACACAGGTCTGAGCGTCTGGACTTCCCTGGTTCCGCAGCAGCAGAGAGCGGCCGGGTTGGGTGCTCCGTCTTCGCGGAGCTGACTGGCGGGGGAGGAAGCGTCTCGGCGGGGGGAGAAAATCTCTCGACCCGGGATGCGAGGGCGAATCCCGCCTCCTCCCTGTATAATGCACGGATACTTTTTCAAATAAAGATGTTGATCTGTATCCAAGTCTGAGTGTCATTTGTTTCCACAATTCTACACTCACACACAAAGTTGACCGTACAAATTCCCCACTCGCTGCCCTAGTGTACCTCCTGTGAAGGAGGTAGCTAGTGGGCATGCGCAGATGAGAGTGATAAATCGCAGGAAGTGCTATCAGAGCGCTATGCAGGTACAGGGGCATTATGGCTGGCGTATTGCTGTCAGGGAAGACACTACGCCTGGAGTAAAGACTCTGATTAATGCCCTTTACCGTAGTGGTAAAGGGGGACATTATGGTGGAGGTCCCTGATTGCACCGCCGCGCGCAGGGACCTCAGTAAAAAATTGGCCCTTTCTGTGTCGACCCTCCATGTGCAGAACTTCCCTTCACGGGGAATTTTGCGGCGGAACGGGTCACCAGAGAGTATCACAGCTGGGGCCCCACAGCTGAGAGCTGGTCCCCTAACACAATGTTATGGGGAATGGAAACTCAGCTGTGTGCTAACAAAGTGGAGGGACAGGACGCTGAAACGGGGTTATTCACTCCAGTTTTGCAGCATCCCACCTCCATTCAAAGGCATGCAAGAGGTAAATCTGTCATCCCAGGAGGAGATGGGTTTCCTCTCAGCAGAGATTCAGGCTCTGGTGCAAAACCAGGCAGTGTCTGTTGTGCACCCTCAGCAATGAGAAAAAGGTCTTTATTCCATGTACTTCCTCCGGAGACCCCGACACATTGAACTCTATAGTTTCCCAAAGAGATGAATATAACACAATTGTATCCGCTCAGGTTAGTAAGCAGATGAACAGAATTAAGCAGACGCAATTAGGAATTAGGAGACAAACCTCAGAAATTGCTGGCACGACAGCCCGACAGGCACAAGCCTCCCGGGCAATTCTGAGAATAAAATCGGACATGGGCACTGACCCTAAATAAATAAATGCACGTTTCCTGGAATTCTATTCAAATCTGTATAAGTCCAATGGTATTTGGAATTTTACAAGTGCTTCTCTAAGGAACTATCCCTACTGCTGCTTCGTATGTTTAAACATGCAGCGTCAAATGGCCGACTGCCTCAAACGCTCTATAATGCAAATATTTCATTGATCTTGAAAAAATAAACTGGGATAAGAGTGAATTAATGCCAGTGCACTTGACCAGAACAGCTCCACACTGAAGTCTGTGCCCTTTAAGATAGCCAAGGACAGGTTCACTTACCTAGGGGAAAACCAGAAAACCCGAACGGTTACTTGAGGAGAACTGGAAACTGAGAATAACCCAGCTGAAGCAGAACATAGATTTCTGGAAAACTCTCCCTCTGTCACTGGTTGGGAGAATAAACACAGTTAAGATGGTGGTTCTCCCAAGATTTACATATCTCTTCCAGTCAATCCCATCATGTATACCACAAAGCTATTTTAAGAAATTAGACTCTATTCTAATGTTGTGTTCAAAAATTCCAGGAAAGACAAACAACTTCTAAAGTTTAACTATTTATTATAAGAGAGCAAAAGATATATTACTTGGCCAAGGACTCCGTCACGTCATAGAAATCACAGGCAGCAAAGCTATAATCTGTAACCACTATTTCCATAAAAAAGCCTTGAACCTTGTGCGTCAATACATTTGATTACACAGGGCGTTGCCCGTACATTTATGATTGGTTGAGACTAGTTGGGGAGGGCCGTGGTTTAGACGTTGGCTTCCCTGGTTGGTGCGCAGACTTAGACAAACGTCTCTTGGCAACGCGATCTTCCAATCAGCATTCGGCCGGCCTGTGAAGGTTCCTCCCTACTCTGTCGCTATCCTAGTAATTTGTTTTTGCTAAAGTTTCTACAGAAAAAGTGGAATCCTGGTTATACCGATTCCCAGCGATGCGTGGGAGCGAAGCTCACCCACAAGGCCAATGTCAGAGCCTCAGTAACTCATCGTTTCGTATCCAACCCTTTATAGTCATAACAACATCTCATTAGCACAATAATGCATATAATGTAATAATAAGAATCCCTCTAGTAATGTTATATAAAAATAGACTCCACACTAACCGCCTTCATCTGGCAATATAAAGCGGTGCGTATCGGCAAGAAACACCTTTGTAAAGCTAAATATGAGGGAGGGTTTGCCTTACCAAATTTGAGATGTTACTACTGGGCAGCACATTTAAACATTCTCATTTCATTTCATTTCATTTCACACCTTTATTTATCCAGGTTGTATCCCATTGAGATCATTGATCTCTTTTTCAAGGGAGACCTGCAAATTGATTCTGGCTTTCTGGAGAAGTGGTATCCTCACTGAGGGCACTGAGGAGGACACTCCAGCCTGGCTTTCTATAGAACGGGCGGCCTGTCTCGGAACTTCTCTCCCAGCCCTTCTGAACAGCCCAGTTAAGAATAAATTGCTAAATGCAGGGAACTTTCTGGTACACAATTCTCTTAAAATATGGAAACAAATTAAAACATACTTTAAAGCCCCAAATATGTACATAGACAGCCCAATCCGTGGCAACCACGCCTTTAAATCGGCCAGCGTGGATTCCACGTTTGCTCGCTGGAAGGAGAAGGGAGTGGAGTGCTTGAAGAACTTGGACCAGGGGGGGCACTTGATGTCCTTCGAGCAATTGAGGATCAAATACGATCTCCAGGCCTCACACTTTTTTCGATATCTACAGATCCGGAGCTTTATGAGGTCTCATATAGCTACATTTGCAGATATACCACAGCATCGGGCACTTGAAGAGATCATTAATGTTAGACCAGGATGTAGAGGAGCAGTGTCAACCCTATACCAGACACTTCTTAGTCAGGAAGTAATCAGCACAGAAAAGTATAGAACTGAGTGGGAGACAGAATTGTAACAAATGTAAGAATCACCCTTACGTCCACACAGCAGCGTTAAAAGAATCTTGGAGGTGGGCGTATCTGAAGCTTGGGGATTTTTTGCGAGCAAGGCACCAACAACCAATCACATGAATCTCCCGCCCCCGACATACGAAGCAAAAAAGTTTGAAGTAAACTGGATATAAACTCCCCAAACAGGCGAAAACCTACCACTGTCTCTGCCACCTCCCTCCATGCCTGGCTCCTCTGGTTTATATCCCGGTAGGTAAATAGGGACTGGTCATAAAGCACCGGGTGATTCCCTACCGCTAATTTCTCCTCCATTTTTTGGAATATGAGGAAATGACCTGCGGTATGTCTCTCCCAGCATACACGCGGTTTGATTGGCTAGCGCTTGAACTGTCAGATTTGCATACACGGGATTTGATTGGCTGACGCTTCCACCTCAGCTTCAAAAGTTGAACATTGCTCAACTTTGAATCCTGAAAATCCTGAAAATTTCTGCTCGCCTGCCCACAATGCAGTTCGGCGAAAAGTGAGGCAAAGTGACGTCACCCCATTCAAAGTGAATGGGCAGAAGCGTTTCAAGATTTTTTAACGCTGCTGTGTGGACGGTCCGTTACACACCAATTCTGGACATGCCCCAACCTCCACTCATTCTGGACTTCTGCATTTGATTTTTATTCAAAAGCATTTGACAAGCAATTCAAGCCTGATCCCCTTGTGGCCATTATGGGGTCCACGAGTGACACTGATACAAAACGTATTTTGAGATGATGGAAGTCTGATGCTGTGCCTACATTTGAGATGTGGCTGAGAGAGTTGGGTGAGATCCTCTACCTGGATACACTTAGATTCAAGAATGCAGGAAGGGGGAGAGTGTTTGATAAGGCCTGGGCTCCAGTGTTGAGACACTTAAGAGGTCTGGGTGAGGATGAAGGTGTGGGATGAATGATCAATAATGTTAAACTTGTAACCATTTTTTCTTTTCTTTTTTTTCAATTTGCTATATACATTTTTCTTTTTCCTGATGTGCTCTGTTGGACTGTCCTCTTGTTTCTAGCATGAATATTGCATTTTGTATTATCTCGCCCATGGATGTGTTTTAAAACCGCCAATAGCCTAATTGTACTAGTATGTTCTGAATCCGCTGTTTTGTTATTGAAAATGGAAAATATGATTGCTTTGTATACTAATGTGGTTTGTACAAGAAATGTCTGCAATAAAAATATTCTTTAAAAAAAGAAAATGCATTTACATCTCCCTCTCTTAAAAAATGAGTGAGATTGAAAAGACAAAAAAGATTTGCTGTGAGGATTGTCTTGTTGTTGTACTGTATGTACAATTACTACTCCAGACTACGACGTGCTATATTCAGTATGTATTAATACACCGGAGACATACTATTTGCCAATCCACCTTTTACCCCACCTTTCGTTGGCTTCTTGTAAAAGGGTGTACAATATAAGATATGAGCACAGCATAACACACAGAAATTAGAACCATCTCCTCATCTTACTATCTGAAATAAGTTAAGTAGGTCTAAGCAAATATCACAAAATGAACTCCAAATCACTGTTTTACTACAAGCAATTATTATGCATTTTTTCCTCAAAATGAACTTGTGTGAGTGAATTCAGATTGAAGTCTGGCAGTAAACACACCACATGGGCCCACTGATAACAGCTCACTTCAGAGCTTAGTATGTAATAGATAGCACATACACACCATATCTGATTCATATGAGGAGCTGACATAAAGGATTTATAGGCAGCTATAAACACTCTCTGTACATTACAGCCACATAAACATACATGTCATTTTGGTAGAAGTTAATTCAGCCCATTGAGATATGTGAGCTTATTGTTTTATGTCATCTTCTCTTGTCTCCACAGATGGTACTGGCATGTTCCGCGTTGCACCCATAGACTGTATATATAAATGGACGTAGGGTCCGTGACGTCACCCATAGGATTCTGCAGAGTTGCCGAGAAGCCCTTAGTAAGCGGAGTCGGCCACTAACGGCTCGACAGTGGCGTCAGAGTTCCACTCCCGCCTGCTCCAGCCTGCTCCAAATAAGGGCAAAGAGGCGGAGCCGAGGCGGGACCTGCTGCCACCGGGCTGGAAGTTCCAGAGCTAGCTGAAGCTACCAAGCTAAGCTAACATGCTCCCTATCTGCACACAGCCGTCGAATTTTACGTTTCTAAGGTAAGCGGACATGAGACTATTCAGCAAAACTATAAATAATAATCTAAGTTGAGTTTTTAGCATAATACTTCAGAATCTTAAAATCCCTTAACGTTTGTATGCAATGTGCTAAATGCAACACTGGAATCAAGCAAATATTAATATGTTTGCATGACATTAGTTATTTATATTTTGCCATCACTTAATTATACGTTTAATACATTTAAGTTAAGCTAAGGTACATGTGATGATAGCTAGTTAGTGCTCTTACCTGTGAGGCCTCCTCCAAACAGCATTTATAACCAGACTGTATCATTAAAACTACAAGTACCAGTTCTAGATCTTTGACTTTAGACAAACAATTCAAAAGACAAAATGTATTTAAAGACCAATCTTTATTTGAAGGTGCCTCTTAACCTGAGATATTAGTTATACAGTAATAGTATTGACAATCTAAAAAAACTGAGCAACTCAACAGTCAACTTTATATTTCTTATTGTCTAAAGCAGGGGTTTTCAAAGTCTGGGAAGGTGAGCCTCCCCTCAGAGAACATGAGAACAGCCGCGCCCCCCCCTCCCAATTATTATTGCTATTATTATTATTATTATTATTGTTGTTGTTGCTATAATGCAGGGTTATTCAATTGCATTTCAAAGAGGTCCAGTAAGAGCAAATGTCATTAAATGCTCTGTTTTCGCTGTCTACCTTTCTCTTTTTTGAGCACGCCATTTGAAGTTACTCCAACTGTTTCTCTCTTCTTGTCTCGTCTCTGTGTGTTTGAATCTATCGTGCTGACTCACTGACAGCACCGATTTGATTGGCTGAGTAGCATCACCTCCTAAAAACATTAAAAAATAACTTTTTAAAACCTTTTTATCTTTTTGTTTTAAATATTTGTTTTAAACATTTTTTACATTTTCAACATCGTGGATGAATCCTTATATGCTCCCGGCAACACACTGAACATCAACTTTGCCTCCTTATTACACTCACCCATACTTTAGTGCTGGGAACAATGAGTCTGCGTCTTTGATGCGCACAGGTGGATGATGCGGGGATCAGAGTCCTGCGGAGATCAGAGTCCTGCATTGGGTCGGTACCCGACGGATGACCCGCAAAAAAAGTGATTCGCGGGTGGTAAGATTCCTCAGACCTCTCCCCGCGGGACCGCGCATAATCATAACCTCTGCACCGCATCAATCTGCTGCTGAGCGCGCCACATTCGAAATGGCTGAGGTGAAGCTCTAGCGGAGAATACAGCATTGTAAATAACTCTTCAAGAGCGAAATCCAACATCTAGGAGGCTTTTGGTGTCATCCTGGATGGAGAAAATAACCAACATCCCACGCTTTTTGAGCCAAATACGCAACTGCGTGTGTTAATAATTGCATGTTTTCAGTGCTCCTAGGATATGCGGGTTCGGGTCGGTTTGCTGATCTTGTGCCGACGGGTCGGGTCGGTTTGCGGAACTAATTGGCAATATGTGCGGGTGGTGGGGCGGGTTCGGTATTGCTCGTTGCAGGTGCGGGGCGTGAGCGGGTCTTGAAAATCAGACCCGTGCAGGACTCTGGCGGGGATGCAATGTAGACAGGAATAAACGCAGATCATCCTCTGGCTGCAGCCTTGACCGGTACTTGCTTTTGATCAAAGTCAATGCGGAAAACCCACACTCACACAGGTAGGTGGAGGTGAAGGGAATGAGCACTTTTACAACCTTTTTGGCGAGGTGGGGGAACTCGGTCTCCACAGACAGCCAAAAGTGTGCAAGTGACACTTTACTCATCTTGTTCTCGTTATTTTTTTCTCATGCTGCGCCTCCCCTGAAGCTCTCTGGCGCCCCCCCAGGGAGGCGCGCCTCACACTTTGAAAACCGCTGGTCTAAAGCATTTATTATTTTCATTTTTCCCCTCTCATATTCAGTGTGGATGGATTGAGACAGCGTGGTGTCCAGAGAGCTGCAGAGACTTCAGAGAGAAACCTCCGTGTGATGGACGTCCTGTCTGTTGGTTTGGCCGGAGAGGACTGAGGGTCTTTCCTCTGTGAGGACCAGACCTGATGGAGGAGCCCATGCATAGCTGATACCACCTGATCAGGCCTAATCTGTCACTTTATTTGACTAAATGTGTTTACTTATACATGTAATAGGTTTACACCTTCTGTCCATATGTGCTTTTTATTTAAAACATGTTTGATTAACTTTTGGTTCACATTTCAATAAATTGAATTTGTATTTGCACTCCTTTTGTCCATTATTCTTACTGAAAATGTTAGATTACACATTCGCATCCGACTGAAGATTGGCCCCATTTATTTGCGTTGCAAACTCTGCGGTACAAGGTACATGTTGTGAAGCTCATAAAGTGAGGCAAATAGAATTAATCAGCTGATGGAGTGTAGATGTGGAAATAGGTGCATTCGATCAGCTGACTGTGTTTTCACAATAAAAATAGGTTCTTAGTGAATGTCCGGTACTGGTCTTAACATCTCATAACATCAGCTTTTCATTTTCCTATTGGATGTTCTTCTTGACCCTCGGAGAAAGAGGAGATGCTGAGTCGTGTCTTTCAGGCATGTCCTTTCCTAACAAAGATTACAGGAAACATAAAGCATATTATTGCAGAACAAGTGTGTTATTTATGAAAGAGGTGTGTTTGTGTTTAGGGGCTGTAGATATAATTATTTTGTAATTGTAATGTTTTTTTTTATTTCAACAGTGAGCTACAAAGAATCAGATTATGAATGAACTGTATGAAATGTATCAACATTGAAATGTATTTTATTATCAAAATAATATTTAACTGTTATTAAAACAAGCTTGCTCTGTTGTCTCACTGAAAGAATAACTTTTACCACGTTTTTACAGACAATATTGAGAGATAAATAGCAGTTGTCACTATGCGTTAAATATCTTTGCCTTCAATACCTTAAATTAGAAAGCTGACAGTCATATTGCTTGTTAACATCTAAATGTAACCCTTTGCTTGGAAAAAACCCTCAACTTAAATGATGTGTAGGTGATCTAGTATTTAGTATTGTTTAATGGAATGTATATCAGTGTATTAAAGTCAATACTTCATTTATTTAAACCAATATCTTTCTTGATTCTTTGTACAGTATGAAAAAAGAGTATTTGTACCTGTGCTGAAGTTCACTGCTGTGAGGAGTCCAGTTCTGTCTCTCACTCTCTGGTCCAGCCTGTCTGCATCACCTGGACACTTTAAACAAACAGATATATATGTAAAGAACCATGTGTACAAACAATATAACTTATTATCTTCTGTTGAACATGTTGGATTGTGTATTGTCCGAGTCAGGGTCCTTTTTATTTTACTGTAACTTTGGAAGTTGTGTTACCAATACTTACTGTTTATTTGATACCAATTTGGTAATGCAATTAATAAAAACAACAAGGTTTGGGTTCGTTCTTCAGATGACTGTGATGTTAACGTGTAAGCTCAATAATGAACTCCAGCTCAACCAACCATATTGTAATATCTAAGTAATCATCTTGAAATATGACATTAATAATTGTAATATACACACATCTTATTGTGAGGTTGATTTCACATACACTACTTCGACGTTAGCTTGTCTACATACTTGAGCATAGCCAATTTAAATTAACCTTAGCGATGCATACAGTTCCTACCTACATAATAAAATATCTCTCTAAGTTACAAGGATGACCTTATTTTATCAACCTCAAACAGAAGCCGTTTGTTCTACAGTATTATCCCACTTAACGCTTAACACTTGTCTATTTCGTTTTAACCTTTATATATACGGTCTATGGTTTTAAGTTTGTTTGTTTGTAGCCTTTATTTATCCAGGTTAAAAATCCCATTGAGATCAACGATCTCTTTTACAAGGGAGACCTGCGGTACATTGAGTTACACATATAAAAACAAACAGAAAACAAAAAGGACATCACAACATAATTACAGGGGTATACATTAGCATCTATTTACATTTACAGGTATCCAACAATATTTCATCCAGTCGTGCTTTAAAATGATGCAAGGGAATCAAAATGCTGAGTTTCAATATTTTTTGCATAGTGTTCCTGTTACGGTTTTGTATTTATGTTTTCATTTTCCACCTTTTGTTTTGAAATGTTTTCCTCCTTGTGTCTTCTCTGTTCCTTCTTCCTGTGTTTGCCTTCCTGTCATTAGTTCCCCTGGTGTGTCTGATTGTGTTCACCTGTTGCCCTTGTGTTTCTGCCTCTCTTACCCCAGCTGTGTCTTGTCTTGTGATTACCCCTCCCTGTATTTAGTCTTGTCTCTTCCTGTGTTCCCCTGTCGGTTCATTGTTGGTTTTTCCTGTCTTCCTCCATGTCAGTCACGGTTGTCTCTCCTGTCTCCCTCCATGTTGGTCACGGTCAGTTTTTTGTACAACCCATTTGTTTCATGCCTTGTTTTTGATCAGCTTTTAAAATAAAGCTCGCTTTTTGTTACGAGACCTGTTACCTTTTTGATAGTCTGCATTTGGGTCCTACCCTTCCACGCCATCCTAACAGAATGAACCGACCAGCTTTGGACTCAGCAGACTCGGATCGTTTTCCTCTACAGGCAGAATGTCTTGGGTACTCTCTGGAGTACATTTTTTATACCTGGAATGGTGCCTCTTCTAGACGTGGTAGAGAGGCTGCGTTGAAGGAGGCACGTCAGGAGGTTGCTCGCCAGCCCTGGCTTAGGAGCATGTTGCCTGAGTGGCTACAACTTTTCACAAGTAGTCCTGAGGACTTGTCCGAAGCCTCTAACCCTTTCCTGGGGTATGACCAGGCCTGGGGAGGCCCACAGATCCTCCAAAGAATCTCTAGGAGACGCAAGACCAAGATTCCAGCCCGTGCTCCAGTGGTTCCAGCTCCATTCTCTGGCCCTTTTTTGGGATCCCGCCTGGCGTTTGGAGGTCCACGGAGCCTCCAGGGGGCCTCGGAGAAACGCAAGGTCGGGAGGCCGGCTCGTGGTCCAGTACCGGCCCACACAGCCATGGATCCGTGCACCAGTACCGGCCCACACAGCCATGCTTCCGTGCTCCATTACCTGGCTCACACAGCCAGGGTCCAGGCTTCTGTTCCGTGCCCAGCAGCCATAGTCACTGCTCCAGAACCGGACCTTACAGTCATGTTTCCGTGTTCCAGTGCCGGTCCACACAGTCATGGTACCGTGCTCCAGTACCATCCCACACAGCCATGGTTCCGTGTTCCGGTTCCGTGCCCAGCAGCCATGGTGCCTGCTCTAGTACCGGCCCACACAGCCATGGTTCCGGCCCCTGTTCCGGTCCCAGCAGCCATGGTCCCGACTTCAGTTTCGGCTCCAGTACTGGCTCCCCGGCCGACGCCAGCCCCCCGTGTGCTGTCGGTGGTCCGGCCGACTCCAGCACCTCGTGTCCTGTCGGTGGTCCGGCCGACTCCAGCACCTCGTGTCCCGTCGGTGGTCCGGCCGACTCCAGCACCCCGTCTCCTGTCGGTGGTCCGGCCGACTCCAGCACCTCGTGTCCTGTCGGTGGTCCGGCCGACTCCAGCACCTCGTGTCCTGTCGGTGGTCCGGCCGACTCCAGCACCTCGTGTCCTGTCGGTGGTCCGGCCGACTCCAGCACCTCGTGTCCTATCGGTGGTCCGGCCGACTCCGGCCCCCCCGTGTTTTGTCAGTGGTTCGGCCCACTCCAGCCCCTCGTGTTCTGTCGGTGGTCCGGCCGACTCCAGCACCCCCGTGTCCTGTTGGCTCTATGGCCGACGCCTACCCCATGTCCTGTGATGTTGGAGGTCCCGCCGACTACTCTTCTGCCGGGGGTCTTGCCAATCCTATGTCCTGGCCCGTTGGGGGTCCCGCCGACTACTCTTCTGCCGGGGGTCCTGCCAACCCTATGTCCTGTGCCGTTGGAGGTCCCGCCGACTACTCTTCTGCCGGGGGTCCTGCCAACCCTATGTCCTGTGCCGTTGGAGGTCCCGCCGACTACTCTTCTGCCGGGGGTCCTGCCAACCCTATGTCCTGTGCTGTTGGAGGTCCCACCGACTACTCTCCTGCCGGGAGTCTTGCCAACTCCATGTCCTGTCCCATTGGGGGTCCCGCCGACTACTCTTCTGCCGGGGGTCTTGCCAATCCTATGTCCTGGCCCGTTGGGGGTCCCGCCGACTACTCTTCTGCCGGGGGTCCTGCCAACCCTATGTCCTGTGCCGTTGGAGGTCCCGCCGACTACTCTTCTGCCGGGGGGTCCTGCCAACCCTATGTCCTGTGCCGTTGGAGGTCCCGCCGACTACTCTTCTGCCGGGGGTCCTGCCAACCCTATGTCCTGTGCTGTTTGGAGGTCCCACCGACTACTCTCCTGCCGGGAGTCTTGCCAACTCCATGTCCTGTCCCATTAGGGGTCCCGCCGACTACTCTTCTGCCGGGGGTCTTGCCAACCCTGTGTCATGTGCCGTTGGGGGTTCAGCTGTGGGTCCTGCCAACCCCATGTCCTGTCCCGTTGGGGGTCCCACCGACTACTGCTCCGCCAGGTTTCCTGCCAACACCAGATCCTGTCCTGTTGGGGGTCCCGCCGACACCTGCTCCACCAGATTTCCTGCCTACACCATGTCCTGTCCTGTTGGGGGGTCCCGCCGACACCTGTCCCGCCGGGGGGTCCTGCCAGCTCCATGTTCTGTTCTGTTGGGGGTCCCGCCGACACCTGTCCCGCCGGGGGTCCTGCCAACTCTGTGTCCTGTCCTGTTGGAGGTCCCGCCGACACCTGTTCCACCGGGGGTCCTGCCAACTCTGTGTCCTGTTCCGTTGGAGGTCCAGTCGACACCAGCCCTTGCTCCATCCGGGGTCCCATTGACACCAGTCCATGTCATGTCCAGGATCCCGTCTACGCCTGTTCCGTCGGCTCCGGTTCCTGTCTGGCCGACAACGGGTCCTGCCCGGCCTCCGGAGCTGTCCCGTCGGCGCCTTCCTGCCCGTCCTCCGGAGTTGTCCCGTCAGCACCTTCCTGCCCGTCCTCCGGAGTTGTCCCGTCAGCACCTTCCTGCCCGGCCTCCGGAGCTGTCCCGTCGACGCCTTCTTGTTCGCCCTCGAGCCCGGCCCCCTGAGTGCCGGGGCCTTCGCCCTCGAGCTCGGCCCCCTGATTTCCCCAGCCGTGGCCTTCGCCCTCGAGCCCGGCCTCCTGACGCTTTCAGCCGCTGCCTTTGCTCTCATGCCCGGCCCCCTGAGTTCGCCCGCTGTGGTCTTCGCCCTTTTTTGAACTCTGCCTTGCCCCCGGGCCGTCCGCCCGAGACCCCCTCCTTGATCTCTGCCTTGCCCCTGGGCCGTCCGCCCGAGACCCCTTCCGGGTCCTCCGCTGTGCCCCTGGGCTGTCAGCCCAAACCCGTCCTCCAGACCCCCTCCACCCACCCTGCTGGAATTTTTTGGACTTTTGGGGGTTTTCTTGGGACGTCTGGAATCCGTCCCTTGAGGGGGGGGTTCTGTTACGGTTTTGTATTTATGTTTTCATTTTCCACCTTTTGTTTTGAAATGTTTTCCTCCTTGTGTCTTCTCTGTTCCTTCTTCCTGTGTTTGCCTTCCTGTCATTAGTTCCCCTGGTGTGTCTGATTGTCTGATTGTGTTCACCTGTTGCCCTTGTGTTTCTGCCTCTCTTACCCCAGCTGTGTCTTGTCTTGTGATTACCCCTCCCTGTATTTAGTCTTGTCTCTTCCTGTGTTCCCCTGTCGGTTCATTGTTGGTTTTTCCTGTCTTCCTCCATGTCAGTCACGGTTGTCTCTCCTGTCTCCCTCCATGTTGGTCACGGTCAGTTTTTTGTACAACCCATTTGTTTCATGCCTTGTTTTTGATCAGCTTTTAAAATAAAGCTCGCTTTTTGTTACGAGACCTGTTACCTTTTTGATAGTCTGCATTTGGGTCCTACCCTTCCACGCCATCCTAACAGTTCCAAGCTAGAGGAGCAGCGCACATAAAAGCTTTAGCACCTAAAACAGTCCTAGCACTTTGCACATGTAATAAAAATACATCCTGTGATCTCAGGCAATAGCTACTTGCCACTCTCTGTGAGATCAAGGAGCAGATATAAGAAGGTAGTTTACCCAGCATGGCTTTGTAGATGAACATGTACCAATGACTGAGCCTCCGAACAGTAAGTGAAGGCAGACCTGCCTTGGCATACAGGGTACAGTGATGAGTAAGTGCTTTACAGTTAGTAACAAATCTCAGAGCACTGTGATAGGCGGCATCTAACCTTTCCAGGCAATGGGCAGGTGCATTCATGTAGATCAAATCACCATAGTCTAGCACAGGTAAAAAGGTCACAGTGACTAGCCTTTTCCTGGCTTCAAAAGAGAAACAGGACTTGTTTCTGAAAAAGAAACCTAATCTAACCCTCAGCTTTTTAAGCAGATTAGTGACGTGAAGTTTAAAAGTAAGACAATCATCAAGCCAGATACCAAGGTATTTATAATAGCTAACCACTTGGAGTACTTGTCCTTGCATAGTCACAATATCCAAAGCAGTCTCTGGAGTCTTTTTAGCTTTAGAAAAGAGCATTACCTTGGTTTTCTCAACATTTAAAAGAAGCTTTAGTTCAGAGAGCTGAGTCTGAATAATGTTAAAAACAGCCTGTAATTTAACAACAGCCTCCTTAATGGAGGGACCTGCACAGTACATCACGGTGTCATCCGCATAAAAATGCAAAGTAGCTTCATCCACATTTTCACCTAAACTATTGATGTAGATGGAGAATAAAAGTGGACCTAAAACAGAACCTTGAGGAACACCATTAGCAATGTTCAACCACTCAGAAGACAGCCCATCAAAGTGAACACATTGGGACCTTTCAGAGAGGTAGTTCACAAACCACCCCACTGCATGGCTGGATAAGTCAATACTGAGTAGCCTTTGCTTTAAGATGTGATGATCGACGGTATCAAACGCTTTGGAAAGGTCAATAAATAGAGCTGCACAACTCTGCTTTTTATCTAAAATACTTGTAATGTCATTCACCACTTTCATTGTGGCAGTGATGGTGCTATGTTGCTTTCTGAAGCCTGACTGATGTTTTGACAGGATGTCATTTGTACATAAAAACACCTTTACCTGTTCACTCACTAGGCGTTCAAGAACCTTAGCCAGAACTGACAATTTAGAGATGGGCCTATAATTATTTAAAACAGTTGCCTCCCCTCCTTTCAGCAAAGGCAGGACATACGCTGACTTCCACAGTTTTGGAATTGTGTTTGTGCTGAGGGAGAGGTTAAAAAGAGTAGTGAGAGGTGGAGCAATAAAATCTGCAGCTATCTTTAAAAAGAAAGGTTCCACGTTGTCCGGGCCGGCCGGTTTCTTAGGATCTAACTTGGTTAAAGCTTCACGAACAACATCAACAGTAAAAGGAGTAAAACTGAAAGGGTTTTCCAGACCACATTGTTCAGAGTCACCGACTGTGGTGTTCACAAAAGCAGAGTTAGTCACAGAATCAAACATAGAACCGCAGGACACAAAATGCTCATTAAAACAATTTAACATAGTAGCCCTGTCCGATATAGAGCCAGATGCTGTGGTAATGCACGGAGGTAGCTCATTTCGGATCTCACCGGTGGATAGCGATTTTATGGCTTTCCAAAATTTCCTAGGATTATTTAGGTTTTCTGTAGTAACTGACAAATAGTACTTCGACTTAGCAGTTTTGACCTGTGAAGTGAAACTATTTCTTAGCTGCCTAAAACGCAGCCATTCAACCTCTGAGCCTGATTTCCTAGCCTTTGCCCAGGCCTTGTTTCTCTCATGTAGGAGACTAGACAGTTCAGCAGAAAACCAAGGATTGTCTCGTCCCTTTACTCTAAAAGTACGTAGGGGTGCATGTCTATCTATAATTTCCATAAAACCAAGATAAAAATAAGACCATGCAGTTTCAACATCAGCACACAGATCGATTTTTCCCCAATCAAACCCAAACAGATCATGAACAAAACCCTGCTCCACCAAATGTTTTATGTGTCTCTTAATAATAATACGGGGTTTACCCTTTTGGACCTTAGTGTCCCTAATTGTGGCTACAACACAGTGGTCACTCACATCATTTGCAAATACTCCCACAGATAGGTATTTATAGGGAACATTAGTTAGAATGAGATCAATTAGGGATGATTTATTAGGGGACTTAACGTTAGGGCGAGTAGGACTGTCAACAATCTGAGTAACATTCAAAGAGATACAAAGGTTTTTTAAATCCTCTGATACTGCAGTTAACCAGTCCCAGTTAAAATCTCCAAGTAGCACTATTTCCTTGTAGTCTAGTTGTGATAAAAGTGTTGCTAGTGAAGACAAGGAGTCCTTGACAGCTGAGGGGGGTCTGTAACACCCCACCACCATGACTTGTTGCCCCTTTGCCACTTCTATATTTAAGGCTAAAAATTCGAATTGCTTACTGACAGATTTGGAGATCAATGTGGTTACACTGAACTTATTCTTAACATAAATGGCAACGCCACCACCTTTATTAGGCCGGTCGGTACGATACACATAGCCATTTAAGGATATGTCAGAGGCCAAAATAGTTTTATTTAGCCATGTTTCTGATAACACAATGACGTCAGCGTCAGTCGAGCTTGCCCAAATGCGGACAAAATCTAGCTTACCTAACAGACTGCGCACATTCAAGTGGATGAAACCCAACCCAGACCTAGCTTTAAAATCAGCAGGAGTAGCGATCTGACTACTACTACTGGGCGGACCAGGGTTAGGTTGAACATTTCCTGACAGTAATAATAACAAAAAAACCAGGCATCTTTTCCTCTTAATCGACACACACACATTGTCATCTATTTTAGAATCACCGGAAAAGTCTGCGAGAGTGTGATTTGAGCTTAAGAAGCAGTCCTGAAGTACCATCATCGCAGGCAAACAAAAAAGACAAACATATTTTGTCGAGCAGATTGTCTGTGACAAGGTGACCGGTAACTGTTTGTGTAACACATCCGACCCTTTGCAGGGGATGCCTACTGCGGGTGGCAGAACAGACCTGAATCCAGTAGGCTTCTCAGGATGACTAGAGATCTTCTCATAGTCCAGAACAGTTAACAGGCACAGCAGAATCACGATATGGGCCATCCTCCCAGACCAGCACACAATATCCGCGATGTTCCCGGGGCAAAAAAATCCTCCTCCTCAACAGCAGCAAAGGACAGGCGAAAGCAGCAGCGAGGAAGCGCACCGGTCCCTCCGTGGTATCCCCGGGATAAGAGGTCTCCTCAGCAAGCAGCACACGACACTGGAACACACGACAGGTGGGAGCAGGCCTCCGTAACAGCAGAACCAGAACAGGTGGAGAGCAGGCCCCAGCCGCGGCAGATCCTCCTCCGCACAGCAGCACACGCCCGGTGAAAGCAGGCCCCAGCCCGAAGCGTGGAGCCACTCTACAGGCGGGAGCAGGTCTCCGTAGATCGTAGATGACCTGATTGTGGTTTCAGTAGTGTGTAGGGTGTGAGAGTAATTCACAGATATTGCCCTAATTCTGCCGCTTATTCATGCGACGAACATCGTCGAGAAAGTCTAAGGACAACGTCGTGGCAAATACTACTGTATAGAAAAAGGCACCTAAATCACATCAAAAACGTTTTAAAGTAACGAGCATATGGATGCACGGACAAGCGCTGAAAACTTGCATCCGAATCTTCCGGGTGCGTAACCAGAAGTGGAAAGTTAACTTGGAGGCTAAGATTAGCATCGTTAGCACCGATGTAGCTACCACTCGCTTACACGCTAACCCAAGCCTTAACATTCATTACGTAGCTGATTGAAATCATAAACACATAAATAAAGTACTCAAATTTCACTTACCGCAAAACGGCATTCATGCACCGTCTGTTTTAACCGCAGAGCGAGTCACAACAATAGTCCGATATATAAGCATGAAGAACAAACAAACACGGCCGGGGTCAAGTTGTGTTCCCTGGATGAACTGGGCAGGCAGAGTCCCTGTAGCTTCACGGACGGAGCAGCTAGCAGAGAGACAAGAAGCTAACAGCAGCAGTCACCTGACAGAGCTGTCACTCAATGTGACCACGCCCTAATTTATGCAAAAACTTTAAGACCTAATATAAATAAAAGGGTCATGTTAGAAAACAATTCACTCACAGATTCATAATCATGAAGGTGGAATCTAACTATATACATAATAATATTTATTGCATCCAGGGCTAGAAACGTTTTTTTTCTGCTGTGAAATTGGGCATTTTAACATGGGGGTCTATGGAAATTGCTCCTTTCTGCAGTCAGCGCCTATCGGCCAATATATGAACTGCAGTTTGTGGCACTTCCGTATTGGCGTCCCGGCTCTTCCCCAGAGTTTGCCGCTTGGTTGCACCACAGCAGATCAGCCTATAGTGAAAAAAACAGCCCAAACTAATGATATGTGATTTATTCTTCAAATCTATATGAAACACATTTAATGGTTTACTAAACGTTGTCACTGATTACACACTGATAGCCTGCTCACTCTGCCACTGTGCCTCTCACACACACAGATAAAAGCCTTTAGATCCCCAGAACAAGCCTGGTCTTTTGTTGCGTGCCATACATTTCCTCCAATGTGAGTAGCAGCTTAGCGAGTGTCGCTGCTGCTGGTAACCAGAGGCAGTGGGGCAGTGAAACATGAAGGAGGGCTGCCTACATTATGACCTCTCTCTCTCTCCCTCCCTGTAACCTGTTTTTATCAGCAGATGCTGCCCTCTCTTTGCTCTTTGAATGGCTGGAGCCTGCAGCTACTGTACCCAGGAAACGCTCCTCTCCTGTGTGCTGTTTGCTGTAACAGCTCAGCTGAGGGTTGAAGGGTTCATAACGCCTGCAGGACTCAGACTGGTGTTAAAGTGTGGCTGCTAACATGAAGGTGGTTTGGCTATATAAGGGAGTTTACTGCTCTCATTGGTTTGGGAGTGCAGTTGAACATCAGATTGAACAGAATTTGGAAGATCATGTGTATGGGGTGCATGCCATCACCAATTACGTTTTTGTGACACGTGATGTTAGAAGGATCCTCAGGTACCCCAGTGTTTGCATTCTGTCAAATCACCTGTATCACCTGTATCAGCTTTATCTCCTGTATCAGCTGTATGACCTGTATCACCTGTATGACCTGTATGACCTGTATCTAGGGATGGGTACCGAGCCCCGGTATTAGACGGGCCCCGGGGCTGAATTATTAAAGACCGTGGTACCGTTAAGCTCCGACGTTATCGGTCTTTTTATCGGTACTGGAGACATGTAAAAATGGCTTTGTATATGTCATATGTATTATTGCTACACAAACATTATATTGCAGTTTTAGTGTCGCCAACTCCGTTTCTAATATGCAAAAAGACTGCAAAATGCGTCTATGATTATTTTTTGTATTTTCGATCTCCAATCCAGACGAGAGATCTCTCTCTCCCGTCTGTGTGCGAGGGGGCGGGGCGGTTTACACGCTGCTACATGCAGCAACACACACACAGAGGAGATGGCGGAGAGAACGCGCTCCGAGGTGTGGTTAAACTTTACCTGTCTCGATGTGGACAATGCTCGTTACCAAAAGTGCAATAAGAGTTTAGCATGTCAGGGCGGTAACACGAGCAATTTCTCTAAACATTTAGCAAAAGTGCACCACGTTCAGATGGAGAAATGCACCGGGTTCGACTGTCTTTCTAGTAGCTCTTTAGCCCCATCCACGAGTAACGTTTCCACGTCAGGTGTTATGTATGCAAGCAGCAACACACGGAGTTAACTCAATTATACAAACATGGGTTAATGATTAGAGGTAACTGAGTTATTTATTTTGTTAAAGTTTCAGCTATTCTGTTTACAGTTCTGTCATCAGATTATTTAATACGATTTGTTAAAACATTGTTGTTTCTTTTGATGTGAAATATTATGTATTTAATTTAAAGTGGACCTATCATGCTATATTTAAATGATATATTGTAGGGCCATACCTATATAAGGTATATTTATACGTTTCTGTTTTCAAAATACCAAACAGATCATGCATTTTAGCCATGCCTCATTTCACTCTATGTGCTGTTTGCTGTCTACGGGTCTGATTCTGCTGACCACGCCCCCCTGCAGGAGAGGTGAGACGTGCTCTGATCAGCTGCTGGGCTGTCAGAAGAGGGGGAGAAAAAGACATCTCCGTGTTTTATTATATAGAGTCGTTATTCATTTGTTTTAAAGCTCAATAAATAACAAAGAAGACCTTTGACCGGCACTTTTCTAATTTTGTCCGGAAGATTTAAACTTTAACGGACATCTTGACCGGCGAAAGAAACTGAAACTGAAACTCTGCCGCACGGTCCCCTCGTTCCTTGGAAGAGGCGGAGAGGTGGGTGTTTGTCATCTGCTGGTGGACTAACCGGAGAGAATTACAGTGCTTGCCTCGACGGGGAGGGATTGCATTGAATTAAAGCAGCGGGAGCAAACGCTTGCCTCGGGGAGGGAGAAAAAAAGCCACAGTGGAGAATAAACAGAAGGGTAACCATGGTAACTATGGGCGGGAAGTCTTCTTCGCTGCTTTTGTGGCAGACTACAGCGCCACTTACAGGCCTGGCATATGTACTACAGCGTCTCCAGCGCTTTCGAGCGGCAATGGCCGGCCGTGGCCCAACCCCACATTCCCCTGATAGGTGGAGAGTTGGCCCAATAGCCGTAGCGCCACTTCTGTGACGACATAGAAGTGTTCAAATCTGGATCAGTCTCTATCAGATCCGTTGCAGCCCCTTTTTTAGAGATTTGGGTATGGAGGAAAATAGAGAGGGTTGTGTTTTCTGACACTTGGTGAGTTCCCTGGAACACCGGGGACACATATTCATGTATAAAAGACGTACAAAAGTGCATTTTGCATGATAGGTCCCCTTAAATAAAAAGCGATGTTAGTTTTGTTCACAATTTGTTTAGTTAGCTTACCTTGTTTTTTTCTCCAAAAGAACCGATAAGAGTACCGTTAAAAGACCGGATCGATAAGTGGTATCGATAAAAGTAGTAGTACCGTTAAAACCTTAACGATACCCATCCCTACCTGTATCACCTGTATCTCCTGTATCACCTGTATCACCTGTATCTCCTGTATCACCTGTATCTCCTGTATCTCCTGTATCACCTGTATCTCCTGTATCACCTGTATCTTCCTGCAGCGGTCAGACTATACAACCAGCATAGCCCCTAGTAGACCCCCCCCCCCCCCCCACACACACACACACACACACACACACACACACACAACACCACAGACTATAACACCCCTTGCTGTTAAATACCAACCGACTACGTGCAATATGTGCTATATGTGCAATATATATATATGCCGTTAATAACTGTGTAATATATACCTGGCTGCTAAAATCCTTAGAACTGTTACAAGATGTGTATTTTGTAAATTGTGTAACTTGCTGCTGTTAAATACCAACCGACTACGTGCAATATGTGCTATATGTGCAATATATATATATGCCGTTAATAACTGTGTAATATACACCTGGCTGCTAAATCCTAAGAACTGTTACAGGATGTGTATTTAGAAAATGATGTAACTTTTTTTTTTTATTATATGTTACATTGCATTACTTGTTAGACGCTTTTATCCAAAGCGACTTACATAATCAATACTGTGGACAGTCCCTACAGGAGCAATTTGGGGTGAAGTGTCTTGCCCAGGGACACAACGACATGCTGACTGCAGTGGGGTTTGAACCCCCCCTGATCCCAACACCAAGGCTCTATCCGCTGCGCCACACGCCTCCATGTTTTATTATATCATAACTTAGTACTTTAATGCATGTAACATATGTAACATATGTAACATTAAGCTGTCTATGGCTCTTTTTCTGCTGTGACTATGTACATTTCCCCTCTGTGGGACTAATAAAGGTATTCTGATTCTGATCACCTGTATCACTTGTATCACCTGTATCACCTGTATCACCTGCATTCAACAGGGCTACAGGCCATGCCTTGACCCTTTGCTCCCATGCCACACTCCAGGGAAACTGCAGCTTGCCAATTGTCCAGTCGTTTTTTAGGTTTATGTGGAGTCTTCAGTTTGGCCATTTGAATTATATTACGGTGACTTTTGTGCAGAGGTTGAAAAAGTACTCAGATATTGTACTTAAGTAAAAGCAGAAGTACCAGAGTGTAGGAATACTCTGTTACAAGTAAAAGACCCGCATTCATAATGTTGCTCGAGTAAAAGTAGAAAGGTATTAGCATCAGAATATACTTAAAGTCAGGGCCGCCCCCCGCGGGGTGAGTAAAAACTGTTTCTGAGTCTGTTTGTTCGACTTGTGATGGACCTATAACGTCTGTACGTACATAGAAAGCTAACCTGCAGGATTCTCGTCTTTTAATTTGTTTTTTCATGGTTGAATACACTTATTGTAAGCAAAGGTGGCAGAAATACTCAGATCTTGTACTTGAGTAAAAGTAGAAGTGTAGGAATACTCTAAAAGTCCTGCATTCAAAATGTTACTAAATTAAAAGTAGAAAAATATTAGCATCAAAATATAGTTAAAGTAGAGACAGTAAAAGTAGTCATTGTGCAGATTGGTCCATGTCAGAATAATATAAATGATATGTTTTATAATGATTGATCATGAAAGTGTTCTCAAAGCTGGTAAAGGTGCAGCTAGTTTGAATGACTTTGTATACTGCAGGGTAGCTTGTGGATTTACTCCAGGTGGAACTAAAGTCTGATTTAACACTTGATTATATTTCACATCATTCATCCACATCTGTAAAGTAACTAAAGGTAATAAATAAATGCAGCGGAGTAATATTACACTGAATAGTAGTGGTACGAAGTAGCAAAACATACGAATACTCAAGAAAAGTACAAATTCTTCAAAAGTGTACTTCAGTACAGAATTTGAGTACATCTAATTACTGCTTTTGTGTGAACTTTCGCTTTTGTTATAAGAAGGAGCCAATTTTTGTGAACCCATGATTTTAATGGACAATTCTGCAAAGTGATCTCATGACAACAAAGTGTGTGTGTGTTGACGGAGAAGGCCTCCGAACATCCAGCAGTACTGTGAGGGAGACTCTGGAGGCCAGCCGGTGGACAGCAGCACTTTAAAGAGATGAAAAATGTGATTTAATGTTAATTAGCCCATACTGACGGTACTCTAACAACCCTGCGAGTAAAATGGAAATTATCTCTTGAAAACCTTTTTTTTAATACCCTTTTTCTCAGTTTCATTTTTTTCTTGATATGCATTAACATAAGGAAGGAGCCACGTGGCACCACAGACATCAATTATTCATTGCGGGTTTTTTACGGAGTTCCTGTGAATATTAAAGACGGTGGAGCAGCAGACAGACCAGATGTGTTACATGGCTCTCATCGGACAGACCTCTCAGGGATTCACCCCCCCCCCCACACACACACACACACACACACACACACACACACACACATACACACACACACACACACCTACCTTTGCTGGCAGCTGTAAACTCAGACAGTCTGCTTGATTAGTCATATAAGGCGACTGGATATTAAATGTTCATTATTGGTTCTGTTATTAGAAGTGGAGAACATTTGTTTACTGGTTCTCCAGGTTGTTGCAGGGGCGCAGAGGCATGACAGGAGGAAAAATGGTTTTAAAAAAATAAAATAAAATAAATCTTTTGAAAAATTATTGATTCGAAAATAATATGATACAGTACAGTACAAGTACGTCTGGGTCTCTGTGTTTCATTAAAGCTCGGCTCTGTGTGTGTGTGGAACGAGCCATTTTGTGTGCGTGCGCGAGAGAGAGAGAGAGAGAGAGCGCACCGGTACCGGAGATCGTTGTTGTTAGCTTCTGGTGCTAGCGAGCTACGCTAACATATATAAGGAGCTTTTTCAACAACAAGGTGGAGGAGAGTCCTCTCCTGTCAGACTGAGAGGCTCAGTGAGCTAAAGGACTCTCTGAGTGTTTAGATAGTTAACTTTAGTCTAAGTTATCTCAGTGGGTCTCAAACGGTTTGGTCACGATTAATGTAAACAATTATTTCCGAGGCACACGTTTATATGATCATTATAGTTATAAAACAATAAGAGAATAAATGAAAAACAGGCATGAAATACTATGACAGTAAAAAAAGAATAAAGTTTAAAAGGGGAGTGATTTGTAAAATATCCATAAAGAAAAAGTAAATCTGTTTACAGTTCTGTTTCAAATGGGTGTTGAGAGATGTATCCATAGATCTCTTCATTTTGCTCTCAAAGATTGATGCGTTTAACTTCAATATTTAAAATAAAATCTTCCAGGGGGAGCATGCCCCCGGACCCCCCTATGTTAGGTCCACTCCCCACTTATAAAAATAGCACTTTACCCCTGCTTACACCTGTATGCCGTGAGCTGATTATCGAGCCTTCATTGTAACAGTCGCGGGTACACTGTGTATATGCATGGGATTGTTGCAGTAGAAAATTCCACTGTAGTGACCGTTACATTAATGGGAAACCCTAAATGTTTGAGCACCCTCTATGAAACGTCAAGCTACCCCACAGCATCCCCAAAAGAAATCTCTGGCGCCGCCACTGAGCCTGCAACCCTGTTTTGAAGAAATGTGCAGTGCCAAACAGGCTCATTGCAGCCACTAATGCTGTGATAAGACACACTTTTTTGCCAAATATCAGCATTTTCTTTCTTTTCATTTTTTTGCACAGATTGCAAAGTGGCAAAGTATTATAACTTATTGTTCTAGCAAAGGGATTGCACAATTGTATTATGTATTTATTTTTTGGAGCACACAGAATTATGGAGCATTGTTTTATTATCACTGTTCTAGCAAAGTGATTTTTTAATTTTTTTTAAAGGAATGCTCACGTTCATATTGATGTATTTTAATAAATGTTAACTTGGCCCATTACGTGACTATTTGTGTTGGGGGGGCCCGACTTTTTTTTTCTCCAAAGGGGGGGCCTGACAGAAAAAGTTTGAGAACCACTGCTTTAGGCTAAGTAAGTGTTTGGAATGTTGCATGGGGAGCCTGTTATTTTTCCCGTAACATCACATTTTAAAGAGTGACCCAGTCTGCAGTGAATTCCAAATGGAAACAGAGTGTGACTACTGTATTATTTAAAGTGACAGTGCAGAGCAGTACATGACTTGTGCATCTGCTACATGCTGGCCTGATTCCTGAGCTGTTTGCTGACCAGCAGCCTCTGAACCAGCCGATCAATTATGTAGCTGAGTGCACGTCAGGTGCAGCTCCTCTACATGTGGCGGGTTCAGATCTGCGCCGTGGCCCTGTCCTGACCTCTGACCAGGTCGTCAGTCATTAACATGCTGAAGCTATAGTTACTTTTTGTACTGACTCCTGGTCATGCAAACTATATTGATTTGCATGAGGCTTTAGTAATCTGATAGTTTAGGCGGTTTGCCTATTGCATATTGGAAAATTCTGGCAGATTTGTACCTTTTTGCTAATGTGCAATATACTGTAAATTCTCAAACAAAGGTTTCCCATAAAGGTCCAAACAATTAAAGGTGGTAACAAATGCTGAATACAGGTAGAATCACCAATACTCACATGTTTAATGATTAATGATTGAGGTACAGTTCCTGTCTCAGATGCAGGTGATTCTTCAATCATGTGCAGATATCTGTTAATAGAGATAACCCAAAATGGCTTCGAAGATGTGCAGTCTGTGAGATGTTAAGATCTCTGTTAGCCTTCTTGTCTAAATCCACACCTCCGACTTTTTGACTTTTCAACTTTTAGTTTTCAGACCAAACCGACACTGACTGGAGTGACATCACTTGCAGACATTTGTTAGACGTCACACAGCTCCCTCAGAGTCAGTAAAGGCTTTAAACAATTGTTCACATAAGCAGTGGTACTCCCTAACACCTATAAATGCAATGTTGATGTGTAACATGTTTAGATCAAATTGTGTGACAGGCGAGTTACACCCTGACATTGAGGCAGTGAAAACAGGCTGACAGAGACAGATGTTTCAGGACAGTGAGAGAGAAAGGCCCAGACATTACTCTGACATGACACTGCTAAATAAAACCAGTTATTTTCCACGTATGGTTCTGTATTCATGAGTCAGTCGTGCACAGCCTTAAATAAAGACTGGTTCTTGGTGCACAGCTGCTGCACAGCAGGAGATGATGTGGATTCTGAATGAGGATAAGCGTTATTCATTTTCTGCAGGGCTCTCTGTGGGACGACAGTCTTACTGTTTTGTGATGAGCAGAGACCAGAACAGAACATTCTAAAATGAATTAGCTCTGCAAGTTATCGTTTGCTTGGTAAAGTGTTTTCTGCCCATTGCAAAAATGAAAAAAAATATGTTATCAATCACTGACATCAAATCTCACCCACACCCCTTACTCTGCACACATCAAGCGTTCCAGTTAGGGTGACAGCTATTTACAGCAAATAAATAATAAAATAAAAAGTGCTGCGTCTTATTTACCTTATTTATGTGAGATTTGTATCTATTTATAATAGGGCTGTCAGTCGATTAAAATATTTAATCGCAATTAATCGCATGATAGTCCATAGTTAATCGCGATTAATCGCAAATTAATCGCACTTTTTTTATCTGTTCTAAATGTACCTTAGAGGGATATCTTTCAAGTTTTTAATACTCTTATCAACATATGAGTGGACAAATATGCTTTATATGTTTGTTTATTATCATTTGAACAATGACAAATATTCTCATGAATATTAAACACAACAACCTCTGAACATTACAAATATTCGCCTCAATTCAACCTGGAACCTCTCTCATACAATAATACTGTGTGTGTGTGTGTGTGTGTGTGTGTGTGTGTGTGTGTGTGTGTGTGTGTGTGTGTGTGTGGGTGTGGGTGTGTGTGTGTGTGTGTGTGTGTGTGTGTGTGTGTGTGTGTGTGTGTGTGTGTGTGGAGACACTGTGATGGATCGTTGGAGCTATGTGCAGCTCAAGGCATATATGCTCGAATGGGAGCTGCCTGGACGCTGCAATAATGTTGCGCGTACTATCCGTGCTGAGTGTGCTGACTTTTCGTACAATGTCCCACTGTCTGGCTACCTGCATAAAGTCAAGTGCTCGGCGCAGTTGTCGGCGAAATGTCATTGAAACAGCTCCTTATATCCGTTAGTGCAGCTAGCTAGCACCAGATGCTAACAACAACATCAACACGTAAGGTGTGCCTCGCTCGCGCGAGTCGCGCCACACATACACACTCCCTCCCGGTCCTCCCGATGGCCAGTCCGGGCCTGCCAGTGAGCGTGGAAGTGTGGTCTGCCACAAGCGGGCAGCAGGAGCGGGGCTGTCAGCATCAGCTTGTAGATGGTATTTTACACTCGATGCGCTCTGAAACTACGGCGGCCGAGGACAAAAAATACACATGCGTTAATCGCGTTAAAATAATTAGTGGCGTTAATTTCTTTTTGCGTTAACGCGTTATTAACGCGTTAACTTGACAGCCCTAATTTATAATCATTCTGACCGACCTACTGTAGCTAAAAGCATGAATATATATTAATGAATACAGCTCACATTGTGCTGTTAGCTATATCCCCTAAACTGCCAGGACATACTCAGTATCAGGCGTGTCGCCTGGCCCCGGATGTTTTTTCTTTAGCCCCGGACAATTCTCCCTCAATTACATAATACATTAACCGTGCTTTACCTGAACCTCATCATGACACTAGAGAGGACGGCAGGATTGTAATTTCCCGTGTTCAGTGAATGCAACAGAGGCAAGACCAGACCAATCACCAGAGAGTTGCATGGAAATAAACGTGTCTTATTGGCTGACAGGTACCTATCCTGTGACAATGTTTAAACATTTAGACAATGTCGGAGTTTTTGAAGATGGACACAAGAACATTTTTTCTTAAAAAAGACGACAATTCTCAAGTGGTGGCTCACACAACAACCCCAGAGCCACCACTTGAGCCAGGTAAACAAGGTATGTAAATGTCAGTAAACTTCCAAGTTATGCGAACATGTAAGCAAAGCATAAATTACAGCTACGTTGTTGACGTTACTTTGAATCGCGCGGGTAAGCTAAACCGTTAGCAAGTAGCTATAGCTAGCCAGAGATATTAAATTAACACTTTGTCATACAATATAAATGTTATGTTTTTTAGCGTTACCTGGTTATTTAAAAAAATCCTCTGGAAAATGTTGACTTACTGTCAGTGTTCGACATGAAGCTAGAAGCTACCTTACATTACACAGTCACAGGGGAGTGATTTGTAAAATATCCATAAAGAAAAAGAAAAATATAATCTGTTTACAGTTCTGTTTCATATGGGTGTTGAAAGATGTATCCATAGATCTCTTAATGTTGCTCTCAAAGTGCACCAGATTGATGCTTTTAACTTCAATATTTAAAGAAAAATCTTCCCGGGGGAGCATGACTTGAGGAGGTGAGGACCCCCCTATAGGAGGTGAGGACCCCCCTAGAGAAGGTTAGGTCCGCCCCCCACTTAT
>NW_022987611.1:0-85000 GCF_902827165.1 Trematomus bernacchii | reverse complement strand
CAAGGGTTACTAAGTAACTTGAAATGTATTAAACAACAGGAGACGTCTGGAGGGATGAGAGGGACGTTGCCTTGAGTGGATCTTTGCTGCAGAGGTGAAGTCATGTTTGCACAACAAAGTGTTTCCTCTTGTGTTGTCTTGTTAGGTGTTTTTTGAAGTTTGAATTAAATCTTGTATTTAAAAAAAAACATCATGATTTAATACAAGAGGATGACTCTTCAGTATGCATAAAAACATCAGATTTCATAGAAGTCTATGAGAAAACTCTGAGTTTATGATACTCCCAGTTTAATATGATAGTTTGTTTTTATCTTCATTAGGTTTGTTGGCAGAAAATATGTAAATGAATGCCCTTAGTGTCAGCAAGGCTATTATGCATTATTTGACTGCAGCATGTAAACTGTCTCAATTAGCATATCATATAATAGCATTTGGGTGTGTGAGCAGGCCCTTACACAAGTGTGAAAATGTACCTTGTCTTCTTGCCAACATAAACCTGACAGCATTCCAATCCATGTTTCTTTGAGTGTGACCGTTCCTTTGTTCAGAGTTTCATTAACAGTTCCAGTATATTAACAGTACCAGTATCCCTACACTGGGTCAATCCCCATACCTGTCACTTTCTAAAAAGTCTGTGTTGATAACATACCTCTGCACTTTTTAGCATTTAATACCTGCCTGTTTCTTTATTAATCCAAAAGACACATTGCACCCGAACCATTAAACAGCTTCCTGCTAGCCCAGTAGATCCATCAAAGTAATAGAATGAGTAAATGTAAATGTGCAGCTCCATTTCCCGTAACAATAGCTGCAGCTATGAAAGAGCGTTTCAGTCTGTCCCTGTCACACCGAGGCGCAGGGAGAGGGAGTAATATATGCAGGCAGAGCAATGGAATAGGGTAGTGTTCCATCGCTGTTGGAGGTGTGTGTGTGTGTGTGTGTGTGTGTGTGTGTGTGTGTGTGTGTGTGTGTGTGTGTGTGTGTGTGTGTGTGTGTGTGTGTGTGTGTGTGTGTGTGTGTGTGTGTGTGTGCATCTGAGACTGCAGAGCATGGATCACTCAGGTCTTCATCTGCTGTGCAATATACATTAAATTATTATACAAGCGAAGGGGACTGAATCCCTATGTTGCTGTAAAAATGTGGGTATGTTGGGAATATCAGGGCAGCTTCAATTGTGTGTTGTGTGCATGCATGTGTGTGTGTGTGTGTGTTAGTGCATGTGTGGGTCTGTGTGCATGTGTGTATGTGCAGGTTTGTGAGTGCTGTACTTCTGCATGTTTGTAATAAATGAAAGCTAAATTAAAGCAAGCCACATCAAACATATTCCAAATGCCTTGCTTTTGAAGTCTCCTCTGTGGTATGATGCATGGCTCATTCAGAGCACATATATTTGCCCAAAGATTTCTAACTTCATTAGCAAGCCTTTTAACATGTCCTCTAAAGGACAGGAGGCAAACAGCTGACAACAATGCTTAGAATTTATCCAGCAGTGTTGTGTCCCGTCAAATAAGTTAGTTTTGTCATGTTTGTGATTGTCATGTTCATGTTTCTGTTTTATTTTGTACTCATCATGTCTCATTCTAGGTCCCTTTACTTCCTGCCTTGGTTCTTTTTCCCGCCATCGTCAGCGTCTGCCCCGCCCCTGATTGTTTCCACCTGTGCTCATGTATAAATTGTCCTGTCTTCCCTTGTCAGTTGCCAGTTCGTCTTGTTCGTCGTTCCAAGAAGCCAGATCCAAGCCATCGCTTAAGAGACTCAGTGTTTTGCCTTTTTATCCTCCGTGTGAGCGCTTTACTTTTGACATTTTGTTATATCCTCTGAAAGAGTGATTTTGTTTTTCAAGTAAAGATTATTTTCTTCAAACCTTTTTTGTCTCTGGGTTGTGCATTTGAGTCCTCATACTATTGAGTCAAGGTTCCTAACAACCAGGGGATAACAGAAGTTCATTAGCCAGGAGTGAACATGATAAAGAGCTATGCTATGCTATGATTTACTTTTTACAATATCATATAACTCATATACTATGACTTATATGCTACTATACTGCTGTGTGCGAACATAACACACACACACACACACACACACACACACACACACACACACACACAAGCAACACTTTTAACCTTGTAGAATAGTACTAAAAGTAAAAGAAAAAAGGTAATGAAACAATAGATGTATAGTTTCATTGTCTTGCCAGAGTTTATAAAAGCTCAAATCTATTTTCATCAGTGGAATTAACTCTATCTTTGGATGTCAAGAGTTGAGTTTAACCTTGCATGGTAAACTCTGACAAATTCATTTGTACTATTGACAAATAGAGGAATCTATCAAAAACTACTATGAACTTTGATGTCTGTGCACTTCCCTAAAATATAAGATTAAAACGTAACCTGAACCCAAACTAGATTAGATATTTCACAAATCTTTAAACTGACAGTCTCTGTCTAATACAATAATGCTGATACATATGGACATGTCTTTGACATAACACACATGGTGTTTCTCAATCGCGAGTACGCTTGCTTGGTAGCACATGTCTGCCGAGCATCTTGCTTCAGAAGCGAGTCAAGAATACTTCCTGGCATTCGGAAAACGAAGTGTGGAACACGCTAGCAAGTGTGCAGGTGTGCGTCATATGAGAGGCCCCGCCTTACATCTTCTGCCACAGATTTGGGGAAATTGGTCCGTGCGCAAAGCATTGTGGGGATTTTAAGACCGCGAAGTCTACTCATGTGCACACTCGATATTTCTCCAAACGGAGTATGCCGGGCTCGGTAGATTTCCAAGTATACTGGAGATTGGAACAGTACTTCGGCGGCACTCGATGACGTAGTATGCTTGAAATAGTGGCTCTGAAGCAGCTTTACTCGCGATTGAGAAACACCCACAGTTCGCAGAGGTCCCAGTTAGCATTAGCATAGTGAACGTTTTGACAACAAAGAGATTTGGAAATCAAACTGGAAATTGAGGACTCAAATCAAATCAACAGTTTTAATGTACACAGCATTGCAGACACACTGACGTTTTGACTTTAATTGAACGCATCCTAGTATTAGGAGCAGTGGTCTGGGCCTTGCTAAAGAGCCCCTTGGCAGTGCCCAAGAGGTGAACTGATTACTTTTCCAGACGATACTGTGTGACCCTCCGGTTCCTAGGTCTTACGGACTGAGATAAAGAAAATGCCGGACACCGGAGCTTCTTTTCAAAAATCCCATCAGACATACTACACGTACCATTCTGATCTGTCTGCTAGGAAATTCTGGGTCCGAACAAACTCCTTTTGTAAGTCAAAGAACTATGGATTTACTACTCTGACTTGGGAAACCGGTTGCAGCATTTCCCCCCTAAAAGAGAAGATATGCTTCAAACCCCTTTTCCTTTTATTTATTTTTTTACTTTTCATGAGGGAAATGCATGTTAAACAAAACATTAATCATAGGAGAGGTTTTTTTTACATGACTGGAGGGGAACTTTAACCATACCCCATCTGTCTTGTGCAGATATCAAAGGAAAAAACTATTTTTAAATGTTGGCATTGAATGTGAAGCAGCTTATTATTGACGTTTTGTGTAGCGACAGGGTTGTGGGTCTACTTGCATGCTGAGTCAACAGACGAGAGGGGCCAATTCATTAAAATGTAGCTTGTAATGTATTATTGGGAAACTGCCCCAATGGTTCTATTACAACCTGCTTTTAAAACATTTATACCAGCAAATTAAATCTTGGCCAAATGTGTGGAAATCTGGCAATAGTAGTTGGTTTATTGTATATCTTTTTTGAAGTTTCACAATCAGAAATGTCTTCTTTTCTCTTCAACACATCAGTGTGTAGATCCACTGACCCTGGGCATGTATTAGAAAGCTGTCGTACTGTGAGGAAGCAACAGATAGTAGAACATGCTCCTTCTATCTACCACCAAAGTACCCCAGGGCAGTGACTCGTTTTTAAACCTTGTCATGGAGGTGGGGATTTAACATAAATCTGCTCTGGAACAGCCGTATCCCCCACAGTTCCTAACAGTGGGGGGTCATGTACTGAGGAAATGTGGGCTGGGTCTCAGCTTGATCTGGTAAAACTCCTTTGTGGCCTATGGACTTTACATTCAGTATGATAAGAGTGAAAGTGCCAAAAGCCAAAAGTGTTCTTAAGGGGAAAAACAGGCCCTTTACAATAAGTTGAGACCCCTTGTTGTTACTATCTGAGATCTCCTCAACTGTATTTGAAGGTGGGACAGCTTTTCATTAAAAAAAATGCCTTCCTATTTCAGATTAAAAGGTGGGAAAGTTTGTTATTTTGGGGTAAATCCTTTCTAATTTTGCTTTATTGTCCTGAAATCTAACCTCTTGATGTCCTCAGTTTATCCCACCTTACTGACTCCTGTTCATTTCCATTGTATTAATTGCAGTAATCCACTGCTTTTCCCAAACAGCGCATCAAACCTTAATCCTAGGGGGGGGGGGGGGGGTCCATTAGGTTATTACAGCAATTTAACGGCCCAGGGCAGTTGTGTTCACTAAGGCGGTGTTTACTCTCCTAAATAGTTTTTTGGCACTCTGAACACACATGCATATACAGCAGGTAAGGTCCATCAGGATATTGCAAACAAATTAAGGAATGGGGCTGAAATAAAGAGTAAGTTAATTAAGTTATTAAAAAATCATTCATAATAATAAAACTAAGGTTAGTTAGTAAAGTGTTGACATCTCTGATCCTCTGATAACTAGTGTGTCTGTGATTACTCCCTGAAGGCCTCCTTCTTCAGTCGGACGGCTTCCCTGTCCACCAGGAGGTTCGAGGGTTACCGCCCCTTGAGGCACCTAAGACCTTGAGACCACAGCTCCCCGCCGCGGCTTCGGCAATAGAGGCTTTGAACACCGCCCACTCTGGTTCAATGTCCCCAACCTCCACAGGAATGCCCGAAAAGCCCCGCCGGAGGTGTGAGTTGAAGGCCTCCTGAACTTGGGCCTCCTCCAGACGTTCCCAGTTCACCCAAACTACACGTTTGGGCTTACCAGGTCTGTCCAGAGGCTTCCCCCGCCACTCGACCTAACTCACCACCAGATGGTGATCAGTTGACAACTCCGCCCCTCTCTTTACCCGAATGTCCAAAACATACGGCCTCAGGTCCGATGATACGATAACGAAATCGATCATGGACCTTCTGCCTAGGGTGCTCTGGTACCACATACACTTGTGAGCATCCTTATGTTCGAACATGGTGTTTGTTATAGCCAATCCATGACTAGCACAGAAGTCCAGTAACAAACCACCACTCCGGTTCAGATCAGGGGGGCCGTTCCTCCCAATCACGCCCCTCCAAGTGTCTCCATCATTGCCCACATGTGCGTTGAAGTCTCCCAGCAAGATTAAAGAGTCCCCTTCAGGAGCCCCATGCAGGACTCTTTCTGGTGTCTCCGTATACTCTGAACTGCTGTTTGGTGCATAAGCACACACAACAGTCAGAGTTTTCCCCCCCATAACCGGCAGGCGTAGGGAGGCGACCCTCTCGTCCACTGGGGTAAACTCCAACAAAGAAGCACCCAACCGGGGGCTTGTGAGTATCCCCATACCCGCCCGGCGCCTCACACCTTGGGCAACTCCGGAGAAGAATAGAGTCCAACCCCTATCCAGAAGTAAGGTTCCAGAGCTGACGCTGTGCGTAGAAGTGAGCCCAACCAGATCCAACTGGTAACGCTCCACCTCCCGCACAAGCTCCGGCTCCTTCCCCCCCAGAGAGGTGACGTTCCACGTCCCCAAAGCCAGCTTCTGTCGCCCGGGTCTGGTCCGTCGAGAGCCTCTGCTTTCACTGCCACCCTTCTGGCAGCGCACCCGACCCCATCGCTGTTTCCCGTAGGTGGTGGGCCCGCGGGACGGAGAAGCGGAGGTGTTGCCCACGTTGCCTTTTCGGGCTGTGCCCGGCCGGGCTCCGTGGCAAGCCCGGCCACCGAGACGCTCGCCGACGAGTCCTCCTTCTGGGCCTGGCTCCAGAAGGGGACCCCGGGCTTCCTCCGGGCCGGGTATCCTCACTTCGTGTGTCATCTTTCATGAGGTATTTTGAACCTCTAACTTAACAAACACAAAGACAGCTCATGACAATAACTCTTATTGTTTTATTATATCTCATAATGCCCCCACCAGAGAGACGGCATTCCACATCACTAGAGCCGGTGAGGCTGCCAGTGGTCAGCACAGCTAAGCCCCCACCTGCACGGCTAACAGTGCACATGACCTCAATGCCTATCCCGGCCAATGGTGAGCCAGCAGGGTGTGAAATGTGACATGATAAAATTACTTTTTTAACCCTTATGTTGTAGGGCTGCACTAACAACTATTTTGATGATCGATTAATCTGTCGATTATTTGTACGATAAAAAACGCACCAAAAAAAATGTTTTCCATTATTTTATTCAGAAAACTGCATTTCCAAATTGACAACATCAACACACAAAAACAACCCAAATGTAGGCTATAAAACATATGCAAAAGCTTTAGAACAGCTTGTTTTGAACAAAAGATATGTCTCTTTAGGTTGCTCGATCAAAGACAATGTTCTATCCAATTATCAACAATGATAACTAAGATTTTAGTCGGATCGTGCTTCTCTCCGCCTTTTTTCGAGTGACACAGCCAGCTCCGCAAACAGAGAGTAACAACATAGACCCAACAAATCGATAACTGAACTGAATTCGTTGCCAACTTTTTTAGCAATCCATTTGTATCTATTTTATCTATTTTTTGTTGCAGCCGTAGTTGAGTTTGGGTCTCCCGTGACCCGTTTCAAGTTCAAATTATGTAATAACTACGCTCTAGTTTTTATTATTGGAACAAGGCTTCATGATATCCTCCACAACAGCTATATACACACCACAAAACTGATTTTGACAATTTTAGCCAAGTCTGAAGGTCTTATAGTGTATAATTTGGTGTTGGGGTCTGGGAAGACCCCGCAGCATTGTTGTGGGTCACTCGGGGTCAAATTTGGCCCAATCAAGATTCATCTTTGACTTCAGCTAGAGAATAGATATCTAAAGTCATGTTGTAAATCAAGTGAGAACATTCATCTGAAGTGATAGGCAGGAATACTGCAAAATAAGCGTCATTTTTGCCAAGAAGGGACCAGGGCAATCAAGAACTCCAACTAAATACACGCACGAACGCGGACGCACGCACGCACGCACGCACACACGCACACACACACACACACACACAAGCACCCTAGCTATTCAATTGCTAAGTAACAGTACAGGTACGCAGTTTGCATGTCTAATGGCTTTGTAGAGCATCAAAGCAATAATCTGACATTACGGCCCAATTCCAAACCACACCTTACCCACTCCCCCTCCATGATGGAGTGAACTCGGTCTGTAGTCACACTCGCAGCTTAACGAGGCTCCCTTCTTTCAGGTGGACGGTGTAAATACAGCGGCAAGCTTTGGGACGAACTCCCCTCTCTCCGGCAGAAACAGGAAATGCCATAATACGTAACAACGGTCTCAAATCAGCATCTCTTGGATTAAAAATAACAAAAATAAAACTCTAAAAATCTTTTATGGCATATATTTTTTGTAAACATATTTTTGTTTTAAAATCTGATGTTTATAAGCCGCTTAGTTTTAGCAAAAGTCCATGTAAATACACACAACTTTGACCGTTTTGTAGACTAGACATGAGTAAATGATCCTAAATTTCAACAAATACGAGGTAACCATGAAGTTGTTAATATCTGTATGAAGATATTAAATAGCTCTTGTTGTGCAGTTTATCAGTGAATGTTTCCACGGAACTGTTTGTAAACAGCTTGTTTCATGACGGACAGACCCAGTGTTGAGTCCGGTGAGGTAGTGCAGCAGGTGAAGTCAGGTGCGATGCAGACTCGCTGTTGGAGGGCTTGATAACCCACTCCCCCTCAACACTTGTTGGTTTGGAACAGCACTTAATGTGGCAGACCCTCCGTGCGAACGCGCAAACGGAGGGGTAGTGTGTAGGGGTAGGGTGTAGGGGGCGGTTTGGAATTGGGCCTACAAATGTTTGAAGCAGTAAACCCTGGACTATGGGCTCACCAGCAGTCATGCCACATCACTTTCCTCCACTCTAACTTCTTTGTCCCACCTCTTTCCAAATGAGGTTCTTACCCTTAGCCCTACCACCTGTCCTCTGGACCCTATCCCCTGTCATTTTCAGTCTATTGCTTCTGATCTTCTTTCTTTTTTCACCCATCTCATGAAACACTTCACTAACAACTGATTGCTTCCCAAACACTCATAAAGAGGCAAGAGTGAATCCTATTCTTAAGAAACCCTTTTGATGTGAAAAGAACTACAGACCTGCCTCTCTTCACTTGAGCTGCTGTCTTCAATCAACTCTCTTTTCACCTTCATCAGAAAAACCTTTTTGATCTGCACAAGTCCGGTTCTAAGGAAGGCCACTCAACCGAGACTGCCCTCCTCACGGTCACTGAGGAACGGCTAGCTGCCTCTCTGTCATCATCCTTCTGAACCTCTCTGCTTCATTGTTACAGTAAATCAACAGATCCTTCTTCATGCTCTCAAAGAACTGGGGGTCTCAGTCTCTACGCTCTCCCTGCTCTTATCCTACCTCAAAGACCGCAGCTACAGGGTAATTTGGAGAGCGTTTGTTTTTTGTCTAATCTGTCAACTCACTGGGATTCTACAGGGTTCTGTCCTGGGTTCCCTCTTTTTTTTCTCTGTACACCCAACAATTATTTGCTCTCATGGCTTCTCCTACCACAGTTCCACAGAAGACACACAAGAGATTCTATCTTTTACCCAGTCTGTAACTCAGGTAGTCACACATATCTTTTTCTGTCTGGCTGACATCTCTCAGTGGACGTCTGCTCACCACTTGAAGCTCAAACTAAACAAGACAGAACAGGTAAGGAGTCTGCCATCTATGGCCTATCTATTAACATTGACACATTGTTTCCCCGCCTCATTCTGCAAGGAATCATCAGGCGGATAAGACCAGTACTGATCAATAAGGCATTGCAGGTCGTGGTCCAGGCTCTTTTCATCTCACGCCTTGAGAACTGCAACTCCCTCCTGGCTGGTCTACCTGCAAGGCAAGGCAAGTTTATTTATATAGCACCTTTCAGCACACGGCAATTCAAAGTGCTTTACAAAATAAAAGACATTTAAAGGTAGGGTAGGTAAGTTTGAGAAACCGGCTCGAGATACACTTTTTGTTATATTCCATGGAATGCTCTTAACATCCCGATAGCAATGAATATCTTAAGTGCTTTGACAAAAAATCCATAAATAAATGTCATCTGTGGAAGCTGTAGTACTGTAAAAAGTACGACCAATCATTTGAGCCGGCCCGGCTAAAATAACTGGATGGCCTACCTGCCTGTCAGCCTTCCATCTGTGCACAGACTTATCTCGTGCCCTCATTGGTCATGTGCGCGTTCGTGTGTGTTGGAGGAGGGGCTCTGTGAGGAAGTGGCAGATTTTCTCCGGTTGTGTATTTTCAAATTCTAGCGATCTCCAGCCGGTTTCTCAAACTTACCTACCCTACCTTTAAGAATAAATACAGCAGAAACACATAATAAAATGGCATTTAAAAACAGGCATTAAAAAGCAAAGATAATAAAATAAACACAACAGATATAGAATACATGAATAATAGCCATACTGCAGTGTGGATATAAACAGCTCACTCAAATGCAGCGGCAAAAATATACGTTTTTAGTCTGGATTTAAAAGTATTAACAGTTGCAGCTGACCTGCAGGATTCAGGGAGTTTGTTCCAGATAGTCTTGGCATACTAGCTAAACGCTGCTTCTCCATGTTTAGTTCTTACTCTTGGGACAGAGAGCAGACCCGTCCCAGAAGTGCTATCTGACTTCAACTGCTCCTCCAGAATGAAGCAGCCCGACCAGTATTCAAACTACCTAAGTTCTCCAACTTCCCCAATCCTTCGCTCCCTTCACTGCCAACGAGTGGCTGCCCAAATCTGCTTCAGCTGGTACTGGCCCCCAGTACTGTAAATGGATCAGGCCCTTCCTACATCCAGGACATAGTTAAACCATACACTCCAGCAGGTGCGCTTCACTCTGCATCAGCCAATTGGCTTGCTACTCCCTCAGTGCGAGTTGGACCCTGATCCCCCACAACAACCGAAAAAGTGGGTCGCTTTACAAGGCTCTGTTAGCTGGTCTGAGATATTGAGGCTCGAAATGGCAGACAGAGGGATTCAGCATGTTCTCTGTGGGAGGAAGATCACCTCGCTGGTGATGGTTCTACTGATCCCCAGAACATGAATATATTCCATAAATGGTAAGTGGACTGCATTTAAAGGTCACCTATTATGCAAAATGCACTTTTTGATGTCTTTCATACATAAATATGTGTCCCCGGTGTGTAAGGAGACTCAGAAAATACAACCCTCTCTTTTCCTCCTTACCCACATCTCTAAAAACGGTTTGCGATTTGCTTAGGTCATGACGCAGTTACAAAAATGCGGGCAGGCTTTACGTTGAACTCCTGGCAACGTCCCGCCCACGTCCCAACCTATCCTCCTCTATCAGAAATGTTGTTGTATCAGAAACAATGCTCGAAGTGTTTTCGAAGTAATATGGTCTGTGCATCGGTTACTTGCTTGGTTACATTTAAAGACCCAGAATCAGCACTTTAATAACAGGGCTGAAATAGAAGGGTATGAGGCACGCTACAATGGGTGATCTGACATTTTTTATAAAATATTGGTCAAATATAGCATACTAGGTGAGCTTTAATACAAAGCTTTTCTGGTCTTTTTGACACTGCAAAGTGCAAGTCAACATTCAAGGATTCACACCCAGTCATTTAGAGGCGGGGGCGGCCATGGAAGGTCCACCTGCTTATGGAGGGTAACATTCAAATACATTCACACATTGGCCTTCGCACATAATAATGATCTTTTGACAACAAAGGGGAAACAAACGATTGGCTCTTTAGGTTTTCTGGAACATAGAGCAGGAGCATAAGAGAGAGGAGTGTCTGTTCTAAAAATGGTGGGTTGTTTAAACACAGGAGACACACATTTTATATTTTAAAGCCATGAAAAGGTGCATATTTATAATATGGGACTATTAACATTTGTGGACAAAAAGCCACATAATGGTGGGATTTATGCCTGATCAAAAGCGTTTCTGTTAGTTTGGGTTTTCCACTTCAGATAATATGCAGCTTCGCCTCATCTAAAGGTTCTGTGTCGGTCAGTTTCTGGAAATATTGCAACTTCTCAGAGAACAACTTATATGGGATATGTGTTGAATGTGCATAAAGCTATGAACATGAACAGAAATCTTGCGAAAAAACATAGTAGCTACTAAAGTTTCTGAAAAAAATTAAAATAGGTTTCACATAAAGAGGTTACTATTTAAACATCATAGGCAAAAAAAGGGAAGAGTAAATACATGTGTGTGATGTTTGATGAGGAAGCCCAATATTTTTCACGCAGCCCCTTACAACTCAACCCTGCTTCAAAGGTGCTGGTCTACAAGCTTCACTCTCATGAAGGAGGCGCAGTGATGTAACCTAAAGTCTTTTCTTTGAGTGAGTCCGGGCTCCAGGGAGCAGATTTTGGAGAAAAGTCTCCTTTACCTTTCTGTGAGTGAAGAGCCCAAAGAGAATTATTCCAGCTACTCTAAAGGTATTCTCCCAAAAGACTCAAAGAGATAAGGAGACTGGAAGTGCATGTAGGGGAAGTATGTGTGTGTGTGTGTGTGTGTGTGTGTGTGTGTGTGTGTGTGTGTGTGTGTGTGTGTGTGTGTGTGTGTGTGTGTGTATGTGTGTGTGTGTGTGTGTGTGTGTGTGTGTGTGTGTGTGTGTGTGTGTGTGTGTTGTGTGTGTGTGTGTGTGGTGTGTGTGTGTGTGTGTGTGTGTGTGTGTGTGTGTGTGTGTGTGTGTGTGTGTGTGTGTGTATTTGGGTAACAGGCAGCAGCAGTCAGACGACAGGTAAGTCACATTAAAAAGAGAAACCAAAGGCCAATGGTAAAAAAATATGCAGTTTTAAATATTCAACACATCTCACAGACTCACATTGAACTTTGTCTAAATGTACGGTATTTGGTTCTAGTATCTGGGCACAACACATTTGTGATTTTTAATAACATCACAGTGATCATGTTAAATAAAGTAGTAGCTATTTGTTGTCTCGTCTGTGTGAAGTCATGTTGCTGAATTCAGAGTTTTTATTCAAGACTTGTGTGCATTCAACCTTATGATGAGTGAGAGGACTGAAAAGTGAACTCTTCCTGACTGCCATGTTTTTATGCAATACACGGATATAGTCCAGCTATTACTGTGTCTGGCACTCAGCCAGAAATCATAGAACCATTTATTACTACAATAAACTGAATGTTATTTCACTGTACAGTATTTAATTTTACATTCTGTTCTTGCTTATCTTATTCTATTTACATGTACATAGACTCCTGCATTTAGTTGGTCACTGAGCTTATTGTATTCTTGTTTTTTTGCATGTATATAATTTACTTCATCTGCATTACTTGCATGTTAGTCTCACAACATAATCTGGTGCTATTTTATTTCTACTACATTTGTTCTTGCACTTATTTTATTGTTATTTAAAATTGTTCAATTGTTTATTTCCTATATCTATTAATGTTGCCTTGTTGGAGGAGCCTGGGACTTAAAGTGGACCTATCATGCATTTTAGCCATGTCTCATTTCGCTCTATGTGCTGTTCTCCAGCACTGTTTTTGCAGGGGGCTGATTCTGTGAGCTGCAGCTGACCACGCCCCCCTGCAGGAGAGGGGAGCGTGCTCTGATCAAGTCAGAAGAGGGGGAGAAAAATAGATCTCCGTCCTCCGTGTTTTATTATATTATTATAGGCCTATAGAGTCGTTATTCATTTGTTTTAAAGCTCAATAAATAACAAAGAAGACCTTTGACCGGCACTTTTCTAATTTTGTCCGGAAGATTTAAACTTTAACGGACATCTTGACCGCGAAAGAAAACCTAATTGAAACTCTGCCGCACGGTCCCCTCGTTCCTTGGAAGAGGCGGAGAGGTGGGTGTTTGTCATCTGCTGGTGGACTAACCGGAGAGAATTACAGTGCTTGCCTCGACGGGGAGGGATTGCATTGAATTAAAGCAGCGGGAGCAAACGCTTGCCTCGGGGAGGGAGAAAAAAAGCCACAGCGGAGAATAAACAGAAGGGTAACCATGGTAACTATGCGCGGGAAGTCTTCTTCGCTGCTTTTGTGCCAGACTACAGCGCCACTTACAGGCCTGGCATATGTACTACAGCGTCTCCAGTGCTTTCGAGCGGCAATGGCCGGCCGTGGCCCAACCCCACATTCCCCTGATAGGTGGAGAGTTGGCCCAATAGCCGGAGCGCCACTTTACTGACGTCAGTAAAGTGTTCAAATCTGGATCAGTTTTTATCAGATCCGTTGCAGCCCCTTTTTTAGAGATTTGGGTATGGAGGAAAATAGAGAGGGTTGTGTTTTCTGACACTTGGTGAGTTCCCTGGAACACCGGGGACACATATTCATGTATAAAAGACGTACAAAAGTGCATTTTGCATGATAGGTCCCCTTTAAGGTTTTCATTGCCATAACTACACTGCAGTAAATGCATATGACAATAAAGCCTTTGAATGTTTGAATCCTTGTTACATTCATGGCTTTAGTTCTCTGTGTTACATATTACAATATTAAGGCATGAAACCACTATTCTATTGTGCCACATTTCAAATAAAAATAACAGCTCTTAGTATATTCACATTCAGCAGAGAGTGTTGGTCTGACACGTATTTAAGTCAGACACAAAAACCTGCTGCACACTAAATTATTGATTGTCTGGAAATGTCACATCACATCACAACGTGTGTGCTTATCACATGGGAAGAAAAGAAAGGCTGTTAATCAGATTTAAAGAACCACTCTATTCTGATATGACCTTGCTCTTTTCTGCATTTCACTTAAATGTCAAAGCACACCTGAGCCGAGTCAAGGGCAAACAAATAAAGACTCCTCTCACGCCACACTTTTAAAACAGGGGAAAGGGCCGGTCAACATCACGCTTTAGTGATTCTCGGTATCTGCTCACTGTGTGATCGTTGGCTGCTAATTGTTCCGAGTGCAAACAGGCACCAATCAATAAGCTAAAGGACCCGACACACAGTGTGTCAGATGAGAAGGTTCTAGATCATTTCCTCCTGCTGCACCTGATGATTCAAAATCCAGTAAGGCATATTTCTCAGGTTTTGCCTCTGGGATCAATCTTTGAGGACATTCAGACAATACTCCTAATGGAACAGCCTCTCAGTGTTCATCATAGGTTTATTTCTAACATCATATCAGGTGTTGATGAGAGACTCAATCCAAACCAACAGTGCCCCCTGTCGTTCAACTCATGCTAGTACCTAGACTCAGGATTTGTATAATAATAATAATAATGAAGCTTTATTGGTATAGCACTTTTCATACGGCAGGTGCAGCTCAAAGGGCTTTAACACATTACTTATTCAACCGGAGAACAAGAAAAGCACCTCAGATCAGATTTGTGGAAACATGCGGCATAGCAACATACAGTAATATAACAGTTAAAGAGACACAAGGAGGTAAAAGGTATGATAATACAAATAGAATACAGTCAAAATAAATAGTGATCGCTTAAAAATAAGGGAACACATAAGACAATATCAATCAATTCAACTAAATATAAAAACCTATAAAATAAACATATAATAAGATCAAATATATTACAAATAATAATAGTAAAAACTTTAAACTAATTATAATAAAGGCTAAAATATTAAAATACCAACTTTTAGGAAATTTGATTAATAAAACTGTTAAATAAATAATATAAGTAAAACTTATAAAATAAATAAAACTATTTAAAAATAAGTAAATAATAAAGACTAAAATACCATTTGAAAGAGGGGTGTCGCTATTAAAAAGTGAATCTAAAGATATGCATTGTATGCATTCAATACTTAAACTGTAATATTTGTAGTCAGCCAGTGTAAATGACAGCTTGTTGCACATCTTAAAAAGACAATATTAGCCCTCATGAAGCCACTGATTAACATTTGATCACAGATAATCTTCAACAGGGAGTCAACATGAAAGGCATATCAACAGAATGTGAAAGTATGGTGGCCTCATGGGACATTTGGAGAGTGCATGCATGGAGTCAGCAGAAGGTCAGCCTGATTCCACAGAGAAAAATCACACCATTAAAGTATGTACATGAATAATAGAGCAGCTGACAGGAAATTAACAAACAATGATGACCCAGTCAAGCTTCTGCCTCGTAAACTCATCTGAGGAAACTTCACACCCCTCTCTGATCCCATCACTTTCTCTCAGTCTTCTTTGAGTGTGTGTACTGCTGCCAGAGCCTGTCCAGGGCAAACAAATACACGCTTGTTGAGGGATATTAGAGAGCATGCGGCTGGGAAGAGAGGAGTACAGAAAGTGTGCGAGAGAAAGAGAGCAGAGGCAGGAATTATTGCTGTCGGTTTGCGCCTGCATTCTAAATAATGGATGAGATTCTCCAACGAGATAAAACCAAAACTCCATGCCGTTACAAGGACATAGACTGCCATGAATACCAACTACCCTGTGTGCTTTCATTTGGTTTACTGTGTGATCATGCGGGGCCTCCTCCTATCACAGGTGCCCTCAGAGTGGTGTGTATCCTCACCTGTGTCTCCTGCACTCTAATGAGCGGCTGCTGCTCTGCTGTCACAGAGAAGCTACATCCATTCTTCATGCTCCTCTATTCTCACATGCACCATGCTGTTCTCATATTCTCTCCTTGATAACCTACCTCCTGTTTACTTATTTATATAGCAAGTACAATGGAAGCATACTGATCTGCCGGGCCTATAGATTCTGATCAGTGTTGCCATTGATTTTGGTGTTAGGGGGGTTGAGTGTTGTTGTTGTGTTCGGGTTAAATCTGACTGATTCACCACTTTCATCAACCAACAATATTGTGTTTTACATTTGATTGCTTCAAGGCCTTATGATATCCTCCACAGTAGGCTTTGGAACATATACAATTGCTGAACACCACTTTCATTGAATTTTGAGAGGTTTAGTGAACTTTGTTACACCCATGATGTTCCCGGCCATAGGAAATGAATGGGTAACCCAGATTATGTTCATCCATCAGAGAGAACACACAAATCGACATCCATGTTCATTTTGGAATACATTTTCAGTCTCTATACTTTGTCTATTCCCTGCAGTTATTCATGTAAACCAGCAGTGTGAGACATTGTTTACAGCTTCAAAGGGTGTACGATTTGGCTGTGATTAATGGTGTTTGTGTTAGAGTAAGAGCAGTTCAAAGAGACCGGTCACATTTGACCGGGAACACCTAAGTAAGAAATGAACACGACAGGAGGGGTAAACATTTGTGATTCAATTGTGTCTCAAACCAGCTGATGATCATCATTAAATCCTCCGTACCTGCATGCATCAGTCAGGAATAGACAAAGATGAAGTTGATTAGGCCATCTCTCCAGACTGTGGCCCTTTGGCTTCACCCTGACACTGTAGATCAGGCTGAGCTTCAGTGATGCTGCTCTCACTCTGACCTCCATCAGCAGACTCCTTCCTAAGAGGAGCTGTCTGAGTGATTCAAAGCCTGCTAAATACAAGGGCCACATGCAAATAGAAATGTACTGTATGATATAAAGCATTTAATTAGGGTAAGCTTTATTTTACAGTCAGGTTAATGATATGAACACGATCATTATTCATTCAATTCAGAAGAGAGAGTAGTAGCAGCTTCTGACCCCAAATGATAAGATAGACATACAAGCTTTATTAAAACCACAACAAATGTATTGTTTTACAGTAAAACACCTACATTACACACATGCACAAACAAGACCTGTACACATTGTGGTGGGAATTCTTGCAATGAACCGGTCAAAGAGCGGTCCCTCGGAGTCTTTCATCATCTTTTGCAGAGAGTCACACAGCAGACAGAAATCAAATGTCTCCACAGCCGAGTGCAACAACTCAAACTGAGTCTGCTTTTAAACAGTTACAACAAATACATGTCATCAGATAACTGACCCCTGACCCTGTCAAAGGACACTAGACACTGGTCCCCCACACTGGTCCCCCCCTCCTGTGTGGCACCTTGTGACTGGTCTTCTACCTGAGTGATGATATCTCCACTACATTGATCTACTATCTTCTGACATGTAAGGCTTGCAGACAGGGCCCTAGACTTTTGGGGGCCCTAAGCGAGCTTCGGCTTGGGGGCCCCCCTCACTCTAGCGCGTTCTCACTTCACACAACACGGAACCAACTTTTGTCTTATGATGTTAGCATAAGCACACATATTGTATAAATAAGCATGTAAACACCGTGGACCTAACATCCTCTAGGGGGGTCCTCACCTCCTCTGGGGGGGGTCCGGGGGCATGCTCCCCCAGGAATTTTTTTTTTTAAATATTGAAGTTAAAAGCATCAATCTGGTGCACTTTGAGAGCAAAATTAAGAGATCTATGGATACATCTCTCAACACCCATATGAAACAGAACTGTAAACAGATTTTTCTTTATGGATATTTTACAAATCACTCCCTTTTTAAACTCTATTCTTGTTTTGTCATATAGTATTTCATAACTGTTTTTCATTTATTCTCTCTGGCTGTCCATCTCATAATGTTCACATAGAAACTAGCTGTCAATAGGAATATCATTCAGAAGAATTATAATTTCATGCAAAAATCTGTCACAAAAAGAGGTTGCACATTTACATTCAGGTGTTGTTATGGCAACGTCAGTGGCCAAACAGCCACATTTACTGCTGCAAATACGTTCAATCATGCTGTCGACACGTATGCCACCATTTCAGCTGACTTTTTCTCAGAAATACTGTCACATAACATCCATATATTTCAGTGCTAGGTTGATGCTTAGCTAAGCTAACTATGAAACACTTTAACTGACAGGACTCAGGATCAACTGTGTACTGTAAGGTAGCTTCTAGCTTCATGTCGAACAGTAAGTCAACATTTCCCAGAGAGCTTTCTTTGAAATCACCAGGTAACGCTAAAAAACATTACATTTAGATTGTATGACAAAGTGTTTATTTAATATATCTGGCTAGCTATAGCTACTTGCTAACAGTTTAGCTTACCCCTGCGATTCAAAGTAACGTCAACGTAACTGTAATTTCTCCTGGCTCAAGTGGTGGCTCTGGGGTTGTTGTGTGAACCACCACTTGAGAATTGTCGTCTTTTTTAAGAACAAATGTTCTTATGTCCATCTTCAAAAACTCTGAGTCTGAGACTGACAGTTTATTTTAAACATTGTCACAGCTCACAGGATAGGTACCTGTCAGCCAATAAGACAGATGTTTATTTCCATTCAACTCTCTGGTTGGTCTGGTGCCTTGCCTCTGTTGCATTCCAACACAGTCTCACGGCATTTCGTGTTATAGTCACGAAATGAATCTATTGATTCGTGTTCACCAACACGATTTTGCCATTTTTTTCGTGTCACACAGAACGATTTTAAAAGCAATGTAAATAATAACAAATTAGAAGGAAAAAGACATTAAAAAAAATACAGATTTAAGTATTCTGACACAGAACGATTTTAGAAGCAATGTATTTATATTGGTAGTATGTTTCGTGCCTGCACCAAATAATAACAAATTAGAAGGAAAAAAAGATGACATAAAATACAGATTTCAGTATTCTGAGGCTCTGAGCCATTTCTTTTCCTCACTGACGGCAAAAAAACTCAGACAATATACAATTTAAAATAAAAGGGATAGGGTTAGGCTTAGGGTAAGATATTGAGTAAGAACATGTTTTTATGAACCACACAGCTTCTGGTCTTCCAAGACCCGACCGGACAAAAAGACGGGTTGCAGGCACGAAACATACTACCAATAGAAATACATTGCATTTAAAATCGTTCTGTGTGACACGAAGAAAATGTGAAAATCGTGTTGGTGAACACGAATCAATAGATTAAATTAATTTCGTGACTAATAACACGAAATGCCGTGAGACTGGGTTGTGCATTCACTGAACACGGGAAATTACAATCCTGCCGTCCTCTCTAGTGTCATGATGAGGTTCAGGTAAAGCATGGTTAATGTATTATATGATTGACTCAATAATTTAATACATGACTTTGAGAGTAGGCAATCTAGGCATATTAACCTGTTAAGCCCGAGAGACCCCGGTACCGGGGCACTGCCGCAACATCTTGCAGGAAACAGTGTCTGAGGGCATGTTCATTTAAAGTGGACCTATCATGCTATATTTAAATGATATATTGTAGGGCCATACCTATATAAGGTATATTTATACGTTTCTGTTTTCAAAATACCAAACAGATCATGCATTTTAGCCATGCCTCATTTCACTCTATGTGCTGTTTGCTGTCTAAGGGTCTGATTCTGCTGACCACGCCCCCCTGCAGGAGAGGGGAGACGTGCTCTGATCAGCTGCTGGGCTGTCAGAAGAGGGGGAGAAAAATAGATCTCCGTCCTCCGTGTTTTATTATATAGAGTCGTTATTCATTTGTTTTAAAGCTCAATAAATAACAAAGAAGACCTTTGACCGGCACTTTTCTAATTTTGTCCGGAAGATTTAAACTTTAACGGACATCTTTACCGGCCAAACAAACTGAAACTGAAACTCTGCTGCACGGTCCCCTCGTTCCTTGGAAGAGGCGGAGAGGTGGGTGTTTGTCATCTGCTGGTGGACTAACCGGAGAGAATTACAGTGCTTGCCTCGACGGGGAGGGATTGCATTGCAGCGGGAGCAAATGCTTGCCTCGGGGAGGGAGAAAAAAAGCCACAGCGGAGAATAAACAGAAGGGTAACCATGGTAACTATGGGCGGGAAGCCTTCTTCGCTGCTTTTGTGCCAGACTACAGCGCCACTTACAGGCCTGGCATATGTACTACAGCGTTTCCAGCGCTTTGAGCGGCAATGGCCGGCCGTGGCCCAACCCCACATTCCCCTGATAGGTGGAGAGTTGGCCCGATAGCCGTAGCGCCACCGTCCTGACGTCAGGACAGTGTTCAAATCTGGATCAGTTTTTATCAGATCCATTGCAGCCCCTTTTTTAGAGATTTGGGTATGGAGGAAAATAGAGAGGGTTGTGTTTTCTGACACTTGGTAAGTTCCCTGGAACACCGGGGACACATTCATGTATAAAAGACGTACAAAAGTGCATTTTGCATTATAGGTCCCCTTTAATAAAACTATGAATGTTTTATATCCATGTAACGGGAAGAAACTCATCTAACTGATAATTTTTATTTTTTTTTTCAAAAGAAAACCCACAATGCTAACACTGAGCCTCTGAATTAGCAACGAGCGAAAAATGCTAACACCTTACTGCACCGAAAATCACTCACAAAACCTTATTATTTATCTTTTCACCACATCCAACAGATCGTTTCACATCGTGAGGTGACACAGAATCGATTGACACCGACAATAACACTGAATTATACGTATTTGCGACGTTATAAGCAAAAACGGACATCAAAACAGGTGACGCTAGGTAGCTAAAAATGCTAACATTTTTCCCTTGGCTCTGTAGTCTCTCCAAAGTGGTCTTCAATGGCATTAAAACGATAAAAACGCTGCTGAAGTTAATCCATAGATTAATCCAATGTGTCTGTGTCCCTTTGAAATGATTTCTGATAATCCATAAGCATTAAAACTGCTTTTCCGTTTCCAGATGTCAAAGCTAGATAGGTTCACTCTGATGGAAAATTACATGCGCAAAGCCCCCACCTTTTCTCTTCACAATGAATGTGTGTGGGGGACTCCCCCTTCGATTATATTGGCTCTAACGGTCAGAAAGAGGTGTCAACCATCAAAATCGAGCAAGGGAAGCCAGAGATATGGAAAATCCACCCAAATGACCCCAGAAGTGGTTTATTTTTGCTAAATCTCTCTAAAAAGGTCAAATGTCACTTGTTTTGCATCAATCTTGATACAGGGTACTTATTATATGTTGTACTTTGGATTCCTAAAGCTTTTAGTCTACTAACCCATCATCCAAGGGTGGTTTTCACTATAAGTAAAAAAGAATTTTTGGACGGACACTATAATTTACAGTTTTTTACTATGTAAAATCTGAATTTTCTTTAAAATAAAAAACATCTATATTGATTCTGACTTATCTACATCCAACTCACAGGTTTATCATTACTTTGAGAAAAAAGATTATTAATTTAACCCTTTTAGAAGGGAAGATATGGTCATTTGTTCTGGGAATGTCATTTTCGAGCCTGAGACCTGAAAAACAGGCTCAGGGCTTAACAGGTTAACAAAATTAATTAAACATACTTATCACAGCGACGTTGTACTAAGATAAAAAAAAAAAAAAACTTTTTTTTGCTAGGGGGCCCTTAGTGGCTGCGGGGCCCTAAGCGGCCGCTTATGTCGCTTAATGTGTCGGGCCGGCTTTGCTTACAGAGTAGGCTATTGTTATTTATCCATTCTGTTCTTTGATAATCATAATTGATTTCATAATTAATAATTACAGCACACATGCATTTTGTAATAGAGAGGTGTCAGAGTGAAGGGTCTGCAATGGTTTTGAACCCTGGAGCAGTTTTGGGGTTGGGCAACTTGCTCGAGGACACTGCAGGTGACCTGGCAGCCCTCCAGCATCCAGACCACACTACATGTTCTCTTGTTTTCTTTTTGGTTCGTACAGGACTCTTTTCGCCGACCAGCCGGTGACCATCTGGTTCCCGAGCTATAGCCACCCCAAAAAGAAATACAAAAAGACTCACCACTTGAATAAATGTGGGCCAGTTTATACAATGCTATCAAAGGATGTTTCTGACCTCCCTTTTAATTTGGAATCCTGTTTTGTAGCTTAAACCCCCACAGAGATGTGTGATTGAAGGCGGTCCAGTTTTCACTGCAGCTGATGGACAGACTCAGCTTTACCTGATGAGAGCTGACAGGTGTGCTCAGCAGTCCATACTGCACACACTCAGTGAGGATCATCAGGCTCCAAATGCACACATAATTACACACAGGCACACAGAACAGCACATGATGGGAGCAGCTAATGAACCCTGATACATAAAACATGTCCAGATCAGCTTACACATTATTGACTTCATAATAAATACACGTGTGGTGTTGTAATAAAGAAATGTATGACAAACGTGAGAGAAATCAGAGGTTTTTTTACTTTATTATAACAACTCAGCTTAGTTTTGATGATTTCTGAAGTCTGAACACCTTCCATCCCTTAGCTGAAGCATGGACCGACCGCTGTGATTGCCCTCTGTATAGTGTGAGCTACACAGGACGTACTCTCTCTGCTGCTCTCACACTGCTGCTCTCTGTTCCTCTGTCTCACACTCCTCTGCTACTTCAGGAAACTGGAGCATGGTTAGACAAGCCTTTTCTCTGTCTTCACCAACCGAGTGTAGAACATTTTTCAAATGTAGTAACTAAGTACATTCACTCAGGTATTGTATTTAAGTAGTTTGTTGACATATTTTTATTTTATTTGAGTATTTCCATTTATTGCCACTTTATACTTCTACTCCACTACATTTCAGAGGCACATTTTAACTCCAATACATTTATTTCTCCAGAGTATTTCAAGTATCTAAAATCGACAGGTGTACAATACTAAAATGCTCTTACGTGTTTAAAAACAGTATAATTGGAGGCATGTGGCGCAGTGGGTTAATGCGCTGATCTTCTAATCAGAGGATAGCAAGTTTGAGTCCCACTGCAGTCAGCATGTCGTTGTGTCCCTGAGACACTTCACCCCAAATTGCTCCTGTGGGGATTGCCCACAGTACTGAGTATGTTAGTCGCTTTGGATAAAAGCGTCTAACAAGTGACATGTAATGTAATAATTTAACTACAAATGCATCCATAAAAATGTAATACTGTGAAAATATCCATTCTGCATCACGAGTACTTTTACTTTTGATAAGTGTAACACATTGATCTAATAATACTACTTTTTGTAATTTCAGTATATTTTGATGCTAATACTTTTGTACTTTTACTTAAGGAACATTTAGAAATCAGGACTTTTACTTTGAGTAGAGTATTTTAAGACCATAGTATTTGTACTTTTACTTGTGTAAAGGATCTGAGTACTTCTTCCAATACTGGTTCTTCCTGATGTCTGTGCCGATCCTCCGCTTCCTTTGCCTTTTCACTGCCGTGCAACTCATGGTAAGAATCTTAGAATTTGCGTTCTTTTTTTCTTTAATATGTTAAGGTTTCCAGATGAATTGCGAGGGTTAATGCGCTAACGTTGACAGATCTAGTTTATATTTATTAGAGTCTGGTTCACACTGCACATTAACCTTTAGAAGCAGCAGGGGACAGGTCAGTAATCCAGGTAAGAGAATACATACTTCTAAAATGTGAGTAGGCCTTTAACTCACAGCACTAACAATTTACTGAACTTACTCGGAGTGAAAACTAAAAGGTGTGTAACTGGCGATCATGGCAAACAAACTCGAATCAATCTTTCTAACATGTCTTCCTTCAAATTACCAGAGTATACTGTAGGCTATTCAGTGAGCCTCAAAGCGTGATAACTTCCTCACAGTAATAACTCTCTGCTTTATTCTCCTCTACATCTCTGTGTGTCGACAGCAGAGCATCACTCAGCCTGTCATTTGGGAGCATCACTGCCAATAAAAGTTACTGTTACTGCTGCACGACACACACACACACACACACACACACACACACACACACACACACACACACACACACACACACACACACACACACACACACACACACACACACACACACACACACACACACACACACACACACACACACACACACACACACACACACACACACACACACACACACACACACACACACACACACACACACACACACAGTGCTTCAAGGCTGTGCAGCCCCCTCTGTGTTTTCTCATTCTACATTTCTTTCTGTATCTGCTGCATCACATTCAGCAGGTGGGATTGACTGATAGGCTGTCAGTGTTATTGTAAAATGGAAACAAAACTGACAAGCCTATATTGAAACTTGCAGAACCGTGGTTTGATAAACAAATCACATTTTGTGCAAGACAAGGACAATTTTGAGCAACTGATCGACTTCAATTCCTCAATCGAAGATATGCAGAATGACATATTTTGAAAGAAAAGCCCTGTAAAATTCTTAGCCATCACTGGATTATTAGAGATGATCATTGTAAAAAGGGTTCTTGTTTTACCTTCACTGTCTAAGAGAAGCTATTTGTCATTAAAAATCCTATTTAAGTATTTAAAAGGACTTTTATAAACCCCCTATAAACCATGTAAGTACCACATGAACATCCGCCATACCTGTAGGAACATAAGAAGTGATCCACAGTAAATATAACAACATTATACACCAAAATAAAAACACACTACAGCCATAAAGTATGAATATTATGGGAGTATGTTTGCAGGGCTGGTGGCTGATGTGTCTTTGATGAAGGGTGTGTCGGCCTCTGATTTCCATATAATGTCCGGCTGTTAAATTATTTGCCAATAAATGTCACAGTGAGTCTACAAAACATTCAAGATGTAAAGCTGATTTACATTTTTCCACAAAATGACATGACAGCTTCTGGCAGCAGAGCAGACTTTTTTCCTGGAGCATAGACTTACATTTCTTACATTTGTATATGGACCCAGTGTGTTGAAAACCTGATCAACCAATGTGTGATTCCAATGGTTTCAGAAAGCTCCAGTTACATGCCTCTGTGAGTTTAGAAAAGTACAGTATGTGATTGCTTATGCTCATCAAACCCTTTCAAATATCATCAAATAACTTTGGCTTTTATCCCATTTTAAACCAAACTCTATTTAATTATAGCTTATTGCATCTTATTATCATCTACTGTCATGCGTAGTTTTAACGGTATGAATTATAATAACATTATACATTAAAAAGGCGTTTATATTAAATAGTATGACACCAAATGAATTAACAATCCATTTTGGTTAATTTTCATGATTCCATTTATGTTTTTATTAAAGCTAATGATTAATAATTGTATTTATTGAGAAAAGTAATTTTAGTCAAAAGTAAGTCAAAATCAAGTTTAATAAGCTCAAAGCAATGAGTTTTCAACAGTCTAATTAAACGGTCTAATTCAGTCTAATTCAACATTCTAATTCAACAGTCTAATTCAGTCTAATTCAACAGTCTAATTTAGTCTAATTCAACATTCTAATTCAACAGTCTAATTCAACAGTCTAATTCAACGGTCTAATTCAACAGTCTAATTCAACGGTCTAATTCAACAGTCTAATTCAACAGTCTAATTCAGTCTAATTCAACAGTCTAATTTAGTCTAATTCAACATTCTAATTCAACAGTCTAATTCAACAGTCTAATTCAACGGTCTAATTCAACAGTCTAATTCAACAGTCTAATTCAACAGTCTAATTCAACAGTCCAATTCAACAGTCTAATTCAACAGTCTAATTCAACGGTCTAATTCAACAGTCTAATTCAACAGTCTAATTCAGTCTAATTCAACAGTCTAATTCAACAGTCTAATTCAACAGTCTAATTCAACAGTCTAATTCAACAGTCCAATTCAACAGTCTAATTCAACAGTCTAATTCAGTCTAATTCAACAGTCTAATTCAACAGTATAATTCAGTCTAATTCAACAGTCTAATTCAACAGTCTAATTCAACAGTCTAATTCAGTCTAATTCAACAGTCCAATTCAACAGTCGAATTCAACAGTCTAATTCAACGGTCTAATTCAACAGTCTAATTCAACGGTCTAATTCAACAGTCTAATTCAACAGTCTAATTCAACAGTCTAATTCAACAGTCTAATTCAACAGTCTAATTCAACGGTCTAATTCAACAGTCTAATTCAACATTCTAATTCAGTCTAATTCAACAGTCTAATTCAACGGTCTAATTCAACAGTCTAATTCAACGGTCTAATTCAACAGTCTAATTCAACATTCTAATTCAGTCTAATTCAACGGTCTAATTCAACAGTCTAATTCAACAGTCTAATTCAACAGTCTAATTCAACAGTCTAATTCAACGGTCTAATTCAACAGTCTAATTCAACATTCTAATTCAGTCCAATTCAACAGTCGAATTCAACAGTCTGATTCAACAGTCTAATTCAACAGTCTAATTCAACAGTCTAATTCAGTCTAATTCAACAGTCTAATTCAACAGTCTAATTCAGTCTAATTCAACAGTCTGATTCAACAGTCTGATTCAACAGTCTAATTCAACAGTCTAATTCAACATTCTAATTCAGTCTAATTCAACAGTCTAATTCAACAGTCTGATTCAACAGTCTAATTCAACAGTCTGATTCAACAGTCTAATTCAACAGTCTAATTCAACAGTCTAATTCAGTCTAATTCAACAGTCTAATTCAACAGTCTAATTCAGTCTAATTCAACAGTCTGATTCAACAGTCTAATTCAACGGTCTAATTCAACAGTCTAATTCAGTCTAATTCAACAGTCTGATTCAACAGTCTAATTCAACAGTCTAATTCAACAGTCTAATTCAGTCTAATTCAACAGTCTAATTCAACAGTCTAATTCAGTCTAATTCAACAGTCTGATTCAACAGTCTGATTCAACAGTCTAATTCAACAGTCTAATTCAACATTCTAATTCAGTCTAATTCAACAGTCCAATTCAACAGTCGAATTCAACAGTCTGATTCAACAGTCTGATTCAACAGTCTAATTCAACAGTCTAATTCAACATTCTAATTCAGTCTAATTCAACAGTCCAATTCAACAGTCGAATTCAACAGTCTGATTCAACAGTCTAATTCAACAGTCTAATTCAACAGTCTAATTCAGTCTAATTCAACAGTCCAATTCAACAGTCCAATTCAACAGTCCAATTCAACAGTCTAATTCAACGGTCTAATTCAACAGTCTAATTCAACGGTCTAATTCAACAGTCTAATTCAACAGTCTAATTCAACAGTCTAATTCAACAGTCTAATTCAACAGTCTAATTCAACAGTCTAATTCAACAGTCCAAAGCCTGTAAAAAGTTAAAAAAGAAAAAGTATATTGCGAAAGAGAGGAGCATCAAAACTCCACAATAAAGAATGTGCATGCTATCCAGCACGTTTGATATCTGTAAAGATTTACAAGTTCTGCAAAATGCTTTTTTACCAACGACTTGCTGATAGCTATGGAGGAAATTTCACAATGAATCACCTATTGGTAAGAAATAAACAAATATAGAGGTTTAAACCAAAGTTGTGTTGTTTAATATAGAGTTAAAGCACTCAACAGAATCAATCTGTTAACTCTGCACCAACGCATGATACAGGCATCTGACACCGGTTACAAAAAAAGACAAGAAGTGTATACAGAAAGAAAAACATGAAGGGGGGGTGGATACAGCCAACCAAATCAATATTACATTACAGTCTATCTGTTATGGTTTAGGTTTTTTGCATTCTCCCCCTCCCCTCTGTCTTCTCTCTCTCTCTCTCTCTCTCTCTCTCTCTCTCTCTCTCTCTCTCTCTCTCTCTCTCTCTCTCTCTCTCTCTCTCTCTCTCTCTCTCTCTCTCTCTCTCTCTCAGAAGGCGCAGCTGGTTCACAATGGGGAGCACCTGTTCTCACCTAATCAACTCCTCCATAACACCCCGGTCATGTTCACACTCCAGTGCCAGATAATTCCGTCTCACTCGGTAGAGCTGATCGTCGTAGTCTATCCTAGCTTAAGTGTGATTTCTCTTGCTGAGTTTTTTGTTGAAGAGTAACCTTGTTTTTTCCTCTGCTTTTCCCAGTGTTTGCTCGAGCCAACCTGAGTCCTGCCGCCGCCACCAGCGTTGACTAGATCCACCTTCGTTTTGTGGATTGTTCTTTAGTTGCTCCTTTTCCTTTGTTCCCCTTATTAAACTTTGTTCAAAGACTGCATCCACCTTGTCACTGCCATTGTAGGTCCTGAACTCTTGACCCAGCCGTAACACTATCAAATGGTACACAGAGGGGGAAGTACACGCAACTAAGCAATTTACATGACTGTATTGAATGGTAAACAAGGGGGGAAATACATCACATATGGTCATTACAAACCTCCATATGAGGATATTTGACACTGGTCAAGGCGTCACCCTTCTGGCGTGTATTTACAAAAAAAAATCAGAATTTTCTATGATTTTCCTATTTAATCTTAATGCTGGCTTGTAAAGGTATAAAAGAAAAAACAGACAGAAACAGGGTGGCCAATGCTATGCTCTGAACAACGTGTTTAAAAATGATAACAAAACTTTAAATGATTCTTATTCTGCTTCTTGTAGACCAGGGATCACCAACTACATTTGTCCAATGGCCAACATTTATCCAATAGACACTTTCGCGGGCCAGCGATTTTTATATATAGCCCAGAATTTTGAAGTTGTTCACCGGGGGGGTGCTAGTGGAGCACGCTCAGGTACTGCGGAGCGCATAAAGCTTAGCAGTCTCTTCACGCTAACAAAGGATGACTTCTAGGCTACTGTCCCGCAGCTCCTGCCTCTCTGTTGGACTCTGTCGCAGCGGGGCTTACTGCATGGATGTATAATAAGAACTGGATACAGCGTGGGAGGCGGGTCCTCATTCATTCCTATGAGAGTTGCTCATTGGCGCATGAAGATAAAATGGCCCAACTTTTGAGAGAGCGAAACATCACAGATTACCCGTCATGCCTGAGAAGTACCCTTATGTGCGCTCATAGAGCATGCGCAACTTTAACCACGCCCCCCAAAAGGCTCGTTCACATCAAGCACGTCAATTTGTACACATAACAGCACCGCGCGTTCATGACAGCATGGTACTGGATTGTTATATGATGGATTTTGATATTAACTAGGCGGCCGCGGCAGTTAGCAGCTAGCGGCTAGCTAGTAATTATGCTAATTTACACATAAATCGTTATGTACTTTTATATTACGCTGATGTAACAGGATCTAGTAATATCCAAGCAACAGAGCTTAATTTAGCATGATACTTGTGTGGGTTGTACATGAAACCACTTGGTAATATACAAAAATATATGTATTTTGAGTTATGATCAATTGTGATTTAAATCTTTATCTAAAAAGTAAAGCTGATGATGGATTACTGTGGTAGAGTTAAAATAACAATAGCCTATTTCTTTTTTAAATGTGATGGAGTGAAAGGATAGTAACTGTGATTATTCATGTTAAGTACCCCACAAGTAACTAGTACTTGAAGGAAAGGTGTAAAATGTTTCCATAAATACCAATATCACACACTACAACACAGACTATAACACCCCTTGTTGTTAAATACCAACCATGTGCAATATATTGACTTTTTCAGCTGAATAAATATTATAACTCTAGATGGTTTTGTTCAGCATTGCCAGCTTCACTGTTGAGCTTTATGTTGTGCCCAGCCTTCTCCTGTCCTGTGCTCTGAAATCAAAATGTGGATAAGCATAAAACAATACTAAAATAAACACTACAATACAACTTGTTATTTGTTTTTTGACAACAAAGGTTGTCATTTGTGTGTATATACAACACACAGGCTATATACATATATATATATATATATATATATAGTTAATATCAAAATCCATCATATAACAATCCAGTACCATGCTGTCATGAACGCGCGGTGCTGTTACGTGTACAAATTGACGTGCTTGATGTGAACGAGCCTTTTGGGGGGTGTGGTTAAAGTTGCGCATGCTCTATGAGCGCACATACGGGTACTTCTCAGGCATGACGGGTAATCTGTGACGTTTATATATATATATATATATATATATATATGTATACACAGTGAATTATGTCCCGTAATGTTCCACCACAAGATATACAATTATAATTAATACAATTAATAAAACTGTTAATTTGATTAGAGCTTTGAAACGTATATCTTTATTTATATATGTATTAGTATGACGAATTCCCCGGGCGATATCATATGGTATAACAAATTAATCAAACTATCAAACTGGGTCAAAACGTGTTGTGCCCACATGCAAAGGTTGTACGCTCTGGCTTACTGACCGTTAGAGCCAATAGAATCGAAGGGGGAGTCCCCCACACACACTCATTGTGAAGAGAAATGGTGGGGGCTTCGCGCATGTAATTTTTCATCAGAGTGAACCTATCTCTAGCTTTGACATCTGGAAACGGAAAAGCAGTTTTAATGCTTATGGATTATCAGAAATAATTTCAAAGGGACACAGACACATTGGATTAACCTATGAATTAACTTCAGCAGCGTTTTTATCGTTTTAATGCCATTGAAGACCACTTTGGAGAGACTACAGAGCCAAGGTAAAAATGTTAGCATTTTTAGCTACCTAGCGTCACCTGTTTTGATGTCCGTTTTTGCTTATAACGTCGCCATTTCGTATAATTCAGTGATAATGTGGGTGTCCAAAGATTTTGTGTCACCTCACGATGTGAAACGATGTCATAGATGTAGAGAAGAGATAAATAATAAGGTTTTGTGAGTGATTTTCGGTGCAGGAAGGTGTTAGCATTTTTCGCTCGTTGCTAATTCAGAGGCTCAGTGTTAGCATTGTGGGTTTTATTTTGAAAAAAAAAATAAAATGATCAGTTAGATGAGTTTCTTCCCGTTACATGGATATAAAACATTCATAGTTTATTAAATGAACATGCCCTCAGACACTGTTTCCTGCAAGATGTTGCCGCAGTGCCCCGGTACCGGGGTCTCTCGGGCTTAACAGGTTAATGGTATATTGCAAGTGCAATAAGAAGCTACAGTGACGTTAATCTACGTCGGTAATATTAACTTTATTTAATACAACATTTACGGTACAATATTTACATCATACAGCCCATGTAGTATAATATTTTTTACAAATGATGAATTACAGCAAACATGTGCAATATATCCATTATTACAGCTCCGTGGGCTAGCAGTAAGGCGATATGCGTCCGTTCTTATTGTGCATCCATGGGTAAAGGTAAAACTCATGTAGTACTGAACATGTCACATGAACGTGCCGGGCGGCGCGGTCCCGTGGGTTAGATCCATGGATGCACTCTCAGATGCGCGTTCATAATGCCGAGGGAAATAACTCTCAGAATAACGTTATTAACACATTTTACAACTTGAGGACCGAATGTTTGTATAAGGGCTATACAAACGTTCATACTGGGTAGTTTATTTAGTTTAAAAAAAATTATCCAACGATTTACAGACCACTCTTTCCCGATGTAATTCAATGGGAAAAAGTGTTTCCGGGCCCAGCAACCTATACGGAAGTGTAGTACCGCCGTTTGGCCACAACGAATATTTTCCTCAGAGTCCGGCGCACTTCCTGGGGGCTTGGGCTACTGCCGGCTGCCGCATAAAGCAGACTCTTCACAACGAAGGATCACTTCTTCTTCAAGGCAGGGAAGGCTACGCAGTACGCAGTCTACTGTCCCGCAGCTGCTGCCTCTCTGTTGGACTCCGGTACTGCACATTACTCACGAGACGTTGTAAACAAAAAAATGAGTGGGGGGCGAACGCACTAACCACTCCAAACGCCACAGTCACCCCCGTCGTGAGAATGTCTGGCGGGCCAGATGTGGCCCGCGGGCCGCCAGTTGATGGTCACTGTGAGATGTTCCTGCTCAAAATGAATTCATAAAACAGAATAATAGTAAAGGGGCATGGCCAGGGGGGTTTATATCAGAGTAAAGGAGGGACATTCAAACGTGGGACACACACGGTTTAAAAAACTTTAAACAAATGTTTTTAATTAATAACACAAATACAAATGTGGTGAGGAATATTAATAATGGGAATATACAATGGTGACCAGAGATGGGGTCGTTACTAAAAAAAAGTAATATATTACATATTACATATTACTTTAAAAAAAAGTAATATATTACACTACTTCGTTACTCTCTACATAAAGTAACTCGTTACTTTACTCGTTACTTTACTCGTTACTTTACTCGTTACTTTACTCGCAGGGCCGGCCCGCCCCTCCCTACAGGCAGATCACGCAGACTGCTAAAGTTTCAAATGTTCTCTTTAGTTCCGTTTCCATTGTCGCATAAGACTGATTCAGATAGCTCTGACTATGGCTGTCCTCTGTCTCCTGCTATCTGTATTTTGCGCAGTATATCTCTGAACGATGCGATGGTGATTCCACTGTGCAAATGGGCAACATTACCTCTACTATGAAGGATGCTACAAGCCTGTCCATCTCTGCTTTGGTTACCGGTCCTCCAAATTCTAATTTGTGCCGCTTCGGAGTCGGCGGCCGCGACTCACAACATCCTCACTCTGGGTTCGGGGGTCCGGTCCTTAGCTATTAGCTTCACCTTAGCATGTGTTCTTTGCAGGTGTTTGTTGAGGTTTGACGTGGTGTTTGCAGCAGTGTATAACAGCTTCTGGCCTGGACACAGTTTGCACCTCACCGTCACATTCCTGTCTATTCTTCGGACGAACTCAAAATAATGGGCATACCTCCACCCCTCGAAAGTTATCGCTGACTCTGCCATGTTTATGCAGCACTGCACGTGGAGATGTGGACGCGCAAGTCGCGCAGATTACGTACATATAAACCTGCGGCGGAAACCCCTCTTGTCTGTCAGTGTGATTATGACTGATTTTATAAAAGTAACGAAGTAACGCGTGTCGGGGCAATGTTAGTAACTGTAGTGTGATTACTGAATTATAAAAGTAACGCGTTACACTACTCCGTTACCGACAAAAGTAATATTATTACAGTAACACCCAACTCTGATGGTGACACAAATGTGGAATTTGTTTGTATTTTATTTATTTTGTATATCTGAAGATATCTTGAAGTTGAGCAAACATGATTTGGGACACGGCAGTTTAACTAAAATACTTAGAGTATAATAGAATAATGGAGTACTTATTTAGAATTTTGAATATCCTGGGTATATAACATTGTTTTTTTTAAGGCCAAGCTTTTACAAATAAGCGTTACCCCTTTTTAAATGCAAAATATACAGTATGATAAGATGTCCTGGATAACGAAGTCAGTAAGTGAAATTAAACTTATGATACATTTCCACAATAATAGCGTCATACCAGTAGGAGTGTTTCTGCCTCACTGTGTCATAGAGGGCTATGTTAAGTCATCACCTCCCCCCCCCCCTGTGGTCCGCTCAGGGAATGACAGCTCTGTCAGCATCTCCTCCTCCGTCCATCATCCTCCAAGTGTCAGAGCCACAACCCAAAAACAGACCTGGAATGTCTATCTGCTGATGTTCCTGCACAGCCTGCACTATCACAGATCCTGCTGCATTCTGACAGCACATTGTGAGGAGTATCACAGGCAGAAATCTCTCCCCATCATTGATATCTGTCAAAGGCAGGATGTGATGTTGCTATCTGTGCAGGCTGGAAGTGGAGAGCTTGACAGGTTGAGATAAAGCCTCCCAGACAAGGATCGAGCTCTGAGAGTAAGACGAGAGGAGAGAAGAAACACGACGCCTGACACCAGCCGAGAGGGAGTTAGTGCAGAGAAGCAGCTCCGCAGCGTGTGACAGCGAAGCAACAAGTCCTCAGCTGCTGCTGCTTTTGATGTCCTCAGTATTATATGGAGGCAAAATAAGTGTTTGATTTCCTATTGCAACTATCCAACAAACTCTATTAAAGTCAAATGTCCTGCATGACCCTGTCTATACACTGAAAAACTGAAACTTTCATTAAATGTATTATGTCAACAGATTTCACATAACTGTATTAGGTTAGCTGAAAGCATTAATATTAAGTTGAACCAGCATTTTTATTTAAAAGTAATATTATTGCTTTCAACTAACCTAATAGAGTTATGTGAAATCTGTTGACATAAAACATTCAATTAAAGTCAACGGTTCAGTTTTTTCAGTGAAGATTATAATAAACATTTAGTAGTATTTGAATGTTTTTTGTGTTCAAAGCGGAGCAGTTGTGATTTGTAATGATCTCAACTAGTAAGTTAGTAACATTTGCAAATATTACAACATGCTCCTCAATCAATAAACAACAACAGTACGAAGGTTACCTGAACACATTTTACCTTCCTCTGTTTCTCCAACTTGGTACAATAAACGTCTTCTTTTTTTTAATTGGTGGTATGAACTCATTAAAACTTATAATAGCATTAATCACAAAAGATTATCTCTGATTAATTACAATTTAAAAATACTAGTATTATTTGAATTTTGGAGGGAGAAGAAATGCATGAAAAACTGCTGAGAGAAATCAGAGGGTTTTCTTTAAGTTTATTATAACATCTCATTGATGATTTCGGATTTGTTGGCATGAAGTCTGACAATTTTCCATCACATATCATATGTCGGAAAAATAAGTGTTGGATTTATTAAAGCAACTATGCAACAAACTCTATTTCAGTCAACTGGTGTGCATTCAAAATGGCCCTGTCTATAATTATATTTTCATATAGTTTTAATGTTGTTGATGATAAAAGTGGAGCTAACTGTGATTTGAAATCATCTCAGTATACCGGTAGCTGTTAAAAAATGCTGTGTGGTAAAATGATAGAGTAATTGTCTCTAAAATGTTTTGGAATGGAGCAGCACTCAATGAATATACAAATACCTCAGCACCAGTGGGGGAAGAACTCAGATGTTGTACCTTAGGAAAAGTAACAATAGAACATTGCTCTGTTACAAGTAAAAGTCCTGCATTCAAAATATTTCTTACGAAAAAGTACAAAAGTATTGGCATCAAAATAAGTACCAAAAGTACTTCGTAAGCGTAATGGCCCATTTCAGAATTATAAATATTAAATAACTGAAATATGATTATTGATGCATTACTGTTTTTATCACAGCTGGTAAAGTCTAGGCACTTTTCATGTTATATGTATATGTTGTATTAGCTAATAATCTGAATCTGTTCAGTAACTAAAGCTGTCAGATAAATGTAGTGGAGTACAAGTCTAAGTAGTATTGAATCAAAGTATTCAGTAAAGTACCTCAAAAATGTACTTAAGTACAATACTTGAGTAAATGTCCTTGTAAATGTAACTCAAGATAGTAATTGTATCTCAATTTAGGATGAACAAATCCTGTTATTTATAATACATTTATATAATAAAATACCATATCTTTAAAGGTGGGGTAGGTGATTTTGGAGAAACCAGCTCGAGTGCGCTGGAATTTGAAAATACACAACCGGAAAAAATCTGCCACTTCCTTACAGAGCCCCTCCTCCAACACACACGAGCGCGCACGTGACCAATGAGGGCACGAGATAAGTTTGTGCACAGATGGAAGGCTGACAGGCAGGTAGGCCATCCAGTTATTTTAGCCGGGCCGGCTAAAATGATTGGTCATGCTTTTTACAGTACTACGGCTTCCACAGATGACATTTCTTTATGGATTTTTTGTCAAAGCACTTAATATATTCATTGCTATCGGGATGTTAAGAGCATTCCATGGAATATAACAAAAAGTGTATTTCGAGCCGGTTTCTCAAACTTACCTACCCTACCTTTAATGTCTGTTTAATGACTTTCATTGCTTCTGTCAAATATTATTGACTAGATTTGTTTTGGTGCTATTTTTATGTTAGTTGAATGCTAGCAACAAGTGATGATATAATTCACACACAAAGTTGTTAACACTAACATGACCAGGTATTGATCTGCCATCTCTGTGGTTGAGTAAACCAAGTATCCATGGTCACAGATGGTGGTCATGGTTCATAGAAACGCTGCCCGTTGAAAGGGAACAGGATGCTAACAGAGCATGTCGTTTGCGAGGCTACAAGAGGAACGTTTTTGTTGAGGATCGTTTCCCTTTTTTAAATATAAGTTTCATGGTCACAGTGTTCTGTAGTTCTCTTTATGCTAGTTTCATGCTAGCTCTCAGCCTTGATGTCTTGTTTGGAACATGATGTCTGCGGTGCATGAAGCTCCTCCAGGAGCAGCAGAATAGCAAAGGTCACACTATTGTGATCAGTGGATGCTTCAGTGGATACTGCATGAAAAATGTTTTTTAATAAGGTGGTTGGTTGGTTTTGTATGCTTTGACGCAGAGATGTTTGTATAGCCGTGGTTCATTGACTCCTTTTGAAATGACTTACTTCCTGCAGCTTTGTCCTTGTGATCTGAATGCAGGGCTGTGGAACACGAGCCTCTTTACACAGCCACTCATTCCCTCTTCTTCTTTCTTTCTCTCTCCAACAGCCAGCCTCCCCACGCTGCAGGTGCCAAATAATATCTTAAGTGGTAACAATAGCACAGGGAGTAGCTGCGTGTGGGTAGCTACATATAAAAGGCATTTATGAGACAACTTAACAACCTCATCCTACTATCTACTGTGCTAAACTCTCCTGCACCTCCTGGCCTCCAGCGGAGTGCAGGGGGCTCAGACAGTTATTAGTGCCTGGTGCGGGGCCCTGTGGTGTGAGGGGGTCCGGTAATGGCCCACTTTGAGGCATGGTGGGAGATTGTCAGGGGGGCCTAATGAAGACAAAGCTATGGTTTGTAGAGAGGCATGTGTGAGGCATGCTTCGTTAATGGAAACCTCTGCTGTCCTTGACAAATCACGGGCTTTGAGATGGCGCTTGCACAGTGGGCATGTTTAATATATACACAACTGAAGTACATTATGCTGAAGGCTTTCAACGCCACGCAGCCATACTCTTTGGCTTTTATGATTATAGGTGTGACCATGGCACCTGAACCAGTTTTTCTATTGTTGCAGAATACATGCAATACATTATAAACCACAATGTGCAACAGACAAACTTCTCCCAGATGTTTCATTAATACATTTAGATACATCACTTTACAGCCATATGCAAGGTTAATAAGCAGCAAGAGGACATTGCAAGTTAACTGTCTTGAATGGCACACTTCATTCTTCTTGGTCATTTGAAGCCTGGCAAATGGATTTCTCTGGTAAGACACATTCTTTTATGAATTATGAATATGATAGAGCTGGAGAAATTGATATTAAAAAAGATCAGGGCCTCTGCCTCCTGCATGATGTAGCCATCACCTCGAGTCAATGGGCTGGAACCTCCAGACAGTAGCCAATCGTATACAGGTCTCAGAGATGCTGATCAATACTTTCAACTAGAGATTTTACATTTTTTGTCTGACAACATGGATGATCCGAAAGAAATTCAAAGAGGAGATCATATTCCAATACGGTTCACTCCCGGAAAGCCTTAATGAGGCCATTATATCACTAATACCGAAAAAGGATAAAGACTTAATGGACCCAGCTAATTACAGACCTATTAGCCTTATACATGTTGACTGCAAAATATTATCTAAGACACTAGCTCTGAGATTGGATCAGATACTACCAAAAATCATCCATAAAGACCAAGTGGGATTTATAAAAAATAGATCCTCAACTGATAACATGAGAAGACTATTACATTTAATTTGGATGAATAGATATAATCCACAACCTGTATCAGCCATATCCCTAGACGCTCAAAAGGCTTTTGACAGGGTGGAATGGGCATTTTTACTTTCAACCATGACAAGGATGGGGTTTGGGGACGACTTCTGTAGATGGATAAGAGTTTTGTACTCAGGCCCTAAAGCTGCAGTTTTTACTAATGGGTTGATATCCCAGTTCTTTGACATATCCAGATCAACCCGCGAGGGATGCAGCCTCAGTCCACTTTTATTTACGATCTTCCTTGAACCGTTGGCTGCAATGATTAGAGAGGATTCAAGAATACAAGGAGATGCTGGAGGTGGCAGGGAGCATAAGCTTTTTCTTTACACGGATGACATTGTATTACTGAGTCAGGATCCGACAAACTCCATCAAAGCATTATTAGAAGTTATGGAAGTATATTCTAAAGTGTCTGGTTACTGTATTCATTGGCACAAATCAGAGGCCATGCCAGTTTCTCAAACCCGCTCTCAGAATCTGCTATCCACCTTCGATTTGAAATGGTTTCCAAATGGCATGTCTATCTAGGGATAGAACTACATTCGGATATAAGAGTAACTATGAATACTAATATGGAAAAACTACTGAAAAAATGTAAAGTTAATTTGGACAAATGAAGTAAGTTACGCATGACGCTATGGGGGAAGGTGAACGCGATTAAGATGATAGTTGCCCCGCAGATAAATTACATAACTGGAATGATACCTGTATGCATTCCACAACAATTACTACTTAGAAAATGGTAAAGCATTTTCTCTGGGATGGGAGAAAACCTAGAATTAATATGGACAAATTATGTCAGCCAAAAAATAGAGGAGGATTATCATTGCCCAATATAAAGTATTATAGTATTTCTTTTGAAATGTCAAAGCTTGTGAAACATTGGAAGAGTTTAAATACTGATCTGGACTGGGTCCTGATTGAGCAGGAACTAACCTCCCCTTTTAAACCTATTGAAGCTCTCGCACAGGTGACAACCAACAAGGAAGATAATAATGTGATGAATCCTATTCTGGTACAAAAGCAGTTTGGCGAGAAGGACATAAAAAATGTAAAACTTCCCACAATACTGAAAGATATGCACCCTTATGGCACAATCCTAAAATAAAAATTGATAATCAACCCATTTACTGGGCACAGTGGCTTAAAAAAGGTATCAGGATATTGGATGATTTATTTGAAGCGAACATTTTTATTTCTTATGACAGACTGAAGGAAAAGTTTAATTTGGAGGGACGAGGCCACTTTTGGAAATATTTACAGATTAGACATTGTATGGGGGGGAGGAGTTTCATTAATAGGGATGAGAATACAATAGAGTGTTACCTACAACTGCCAACAATGCTTCAAAGAGCATCTAGGTGGTACGGGATGTGTCCCTGGATAAATGACAATGGCTGTGGTAATCTCAAACGTGTATGGGAAAAGGACCTGTCACTTACAATTGACGAAAAAACATGGGAGGAAATTATATCTAACTCTGAAAAATACATAAGGGAAGCTAGAGGCAAATTCATTCAGTATAAAAATAATTCAAAGATATTATTATACTCCGTCAAGACTACACAGAATGGGCCTGATTAAGGATGATTTATGTTGGAAATGTGGGGAATAACGTGGCACGTATATGCATGCATTTTGGGAATGTTCGAAGGTTTGTCCCTTGTGGAGGAGTGTTCTGGACTCTATGGGAAAATGGTTGAAATGTGATATTCCCACTTCGCCAAGACTTTGTCTCCTTGGAGACAGGACGGTGACCCCGCATCTGAATACATTTGCATTTAGATTGTTAAAGACTGGCCTAATAACGTGTGCACGGATCATTTTAAGATGTTGGAAGGATCCCCAAACTCCTACACTGAATATGTGGAGGGTTCAAATGATGGAGACTGCTGCATGTGAAAAGATGCTGGGAAGGTTGACTGTTCAAAGTGGCATGGCTAATGAACAATGGGTTAGTTTCAGTAGATACATGTCTGGGGAAGGTGGAACCGTGTGAAGACACTAATAAGTGGATGTGGGACACTCACAATATCATGCACTAATGTGCGCTGCTATGACTGGATGTTTTACTTTGATGTATGGATACTTGTCAATGCCTGTTTTTACCTGCCTGTTTTTCTGTTTTTATTAATTTTTTTATTATTTCTTTGGTACTGTTTGTTTTTTCTCTGAGTCTGTATATGATGTTGGATGTTTGTGCTTAAAATCCAATAAAAAAAATTGAATGTGAAAGGACTGAAGGTGCAATAAAGAAGCTGCACAAGCAACGATAAATAAAATGTTTCAAACTCACTGAGAGCTGTAGCCACCACAGTAATAGGTTACAGGGATGTTGTTGTGCTGACAGCCTTGAAAAAGGCAGGATTGTATTATTCATATGTACATAACGGTGGGTTACGTATTGTAACCCTAGTTCTATAAGCACAGGCGGAGCCCTCTACTGGACTCTATGGGTACTACTCTTATCAATGATACGCAAGCATTCACACACTGAATTTGCATAAACGTAGCCGGCCAATCAGGGCAAGCCTACCTGAATGCTTGCCCTGCAGGCTCACAGTATATAAGGCAGCTACACCTCCTGACTGTCATCCTACACCCTCTTCAGCGAGCGGCATAGGGAATACAGGGCCCTTTAGGTAGAGGGCTCCGCCAGTGCTTATAGAACTAGGGTTACAATACATAACCCACCGTTCTATCTCACACAGGCCCCGATGAATAAACGCCCTGTCGCCCCACAACATCGACCCACCACACTGCCCCTGACCGGCCTTTGGTTGACAGCCATCGCACCCCAACTTCCTACCACCCGGTTGTGACCGTGGAGAAGTTGGGGCCGCAGCTTACCTGAATGGGTCTGAATAAGCCCATAGCTCAACCCTGCAGGTGCCATCGCAAGTGACTACACACTGCGCACCACCTTTCCCAGGTCCCTAAGGAGCATGGGAAAACGTAAGTGTACTATGTCTTCCACACTCACGCCGTCGAACAAGGCTGTCTACACAGCCATACCTCGTGTAGAGTGTGCACGGACCTCAGTGGGGGAGAGTCTTCCAGCCCTGTGCTTACTGCGCACCACATTTCCCAGGTCCCTAAGGAGCATGGGAAAACGTAAGTGTATTATGTCCCAGGGGGTCAGATACAGCTTACTGACCCACAGCCCCCTCTTTTCACCAGCCCTGTGTTGCCCCAGCAAGCACAGACGATGAGAAGGAGCCAGACATGTCCAAGAGATAGAACCTTATGAACGGGCTTGGCGTAGACCAAGACGCCGCCATACATATGTCCTCCACACTCACGCCGTTGAACGAAACTGTCGACACAGCCACACCACGTGTAGAGTGTGCACGGACCCCAGTGGGGAGCCGTCTAGCTGTATAACCCTTCAGGGAGGAGAGCTCCAGAGGCTTAAACGGTTCTGTAACCAAAGCCTCGAGCCCCAATGGCAGTTCTCATTGCGGGGTGGAAACATGTACCACTGGGCGCTGTCTCCTCATCCCCTGCAAAAAACGCTTCATAAGCGGTTGGCTAAAGACTGGTCTGCCGCCAAATCCCTCATGACAGGACGAGATGGCTGCTGCATACACCTTGAATGTGGCATGAGCAAGCCCCTTGTCCACCAGTAGCTGTAGATAGGATAGAATAGAGCCCAATGTACCGGACAGAGGCTCTAGACTCCTTTCCTCGCACCAACGTTAAGTCTGCAAGCTGCCTGAAGCAGGGACGTCTGTCTGTTCTCTGACAGAGTGGCACGTAGCCTGCCCTCCTTCTCGATGGGGCGTACACCTCTCTCTCGATGGGGGTGTACACCTCGCTCTCGATGGGGGCTGCATCGAGCAAAATCCCCAGATACCCCACCTGCTGGTGAGGTATGGCAGTGATTCTCAAACATTTTTCAATAATTCAATAAAATTCAGCCAAGTACCCCCTGATCAGCGCAAAAACTATTTATTAGGGAAAAAAAGCCTATATAAAGAGGTACAGTACAGCCTTGCACCATCAGTGTCTGATTTATTAAAACAACAACATTGTAACTGAGAAACACTTAAATGCTACATTTCAAATGTTTACAATCCATCACTAAATTCATGGCCAACCAATTTTAATATCATGCAATAACACTAAGATGACATTAGTTGCATTGAACTGATCTTTTTAATAAGTTGTACTTCCAATTTAGTGAGAAACATGGGCTTGTGCTTCACTGAGGATCTTTTTCATTCTGACAGGGAGGCAACTGCAGTTATTACACTTCGTGTTTTGAAATATGTGTAACTCTAGTCTATTAATATAAAACCCACACTGCTCAAACTTCGTTACTTTTCCTAAAATTGGTATATTCATCTATTTTTTTTTTTCATTAACATAAAATAAATCTCACGTACCCCCTGCAGTACTCCAACGTACCCCTAGGGGTCCGCGTACCCCCATTTGAGAACCACTGAGGTATGGGACTGCTCTTCTTCCAATTGACCGCAAACCCCCAACTTGGTTAGGTGTAAGATCAATTGGGCTGTGTGGAACATTTACCAATTCCCTGGACCTGGCCATGACTATGAGGTCGTTGAGATAAAATAAAACCCTCATGCCATGGTCGCGAATCGGCTGAAGCGCTGTGGCCACACATTTGCTGAACGTGCGTGGGGACAGGGAGTAGCCAAACGGTAGTTGTACTCGTAGGCTATCCCTTGGAAGGCAAAACGCAAATACTTCCTGTGCTTTGGCTTTCTAGCAATTTCAACATGAAAGTCAGCGTCCTTCAGGTCGATGGTTGTGAACCAATCGCCCAGCTGCACCAGTTCCAGTAACTGTAGGACTCCCAACCACTTCGTCCTGTAACAGGCTGTGGTGGATCCCGCTCTTGCTGCCTGGATAGTCTGAATAACCTTGTCAGACAGTCCACCCCTTCTCAGCCTGTCCCTCTCAGGAGCCAAGCCTGGAGAGGTTGGCCCAGAGTAGGTAACGCCCCTATTGCACCCACCTCCTGAGACAGCGCCCCCAGAACTGAGGAACTGTCCAGGGCTGGCCCGCCAGCATTTGTGTCACTTCTGTGTACCACGGCGGCGACCTGGGGCTACCAGAATGACCGACAACTGTTCTCGTCTCACCCCCTCCAGGAGTGGGGGAATGAGACGCAGTGGTGGAAAGGCGTAGAGCAGCTATCTTGGTCATTGCTCATGTGCAAACGTGTCCACCCCGAAGGGTGGATTGTCCTGCCGAGCCAGGGAGAACCACCATTCGTCTGGCAGGGGCCCACCTCTTGACATGAGGCCGGCCCCACTGTTCTCCAGTCCCGGAATGTGGGGAGCCTTTAGAGATAAAAACATTCTCTGAGGCCCACAACCACAGGTTCTCCGCTGCGCTCAACAAGGCGGCGGAGCTGACTCCGTCCTGCCTGTTGATGTAATAAGGGTTTGAAGTGCTGTAGGACCAGTACTACTGCCTGTAGCTCGAGAAGGTTGATGTGCCGGGTCTCTGTCAGAGGCCAGCCACCACCTATAGCTGTCTCTAGGCAGGTCCCTCCCCTTCAGCCAATGCTTTGGGGACCCCCAGTATCGGAGGTTGCCCTCTACTGAAGATGGTCTGCTCACCAGACGTCGTTTATGCCTCTTGGGATCTAAACGAAGGCTGGCAAACCACCTCTGTAGGCGACGCATGTGCAGTAACACTTTTTGCAGCCCTGAATAGAGGAGGCACGCTGCAGAACTGGAGTGAGTAACCCAGTCCCAGTGTCCTGTCCACCCATTCTGTCAGTACACAGCTGAGCTTCCATTCCCCATAAAACTGTGTTAGGGGACATGCAAGCAGCTGTGGATCATCCACGTGACCGAGGAAATCGATCCAAAGAGCCCTTCCGTAGACACGGGGGCTCCCAGGAGATCATCACCTTCTTTTTTTGGAAAGTGCCACGTGGCGTGATCGCACTGTGGCCAGGGACATTACACGGCAGCATCGCCCAAATCATTAATTTGGCCGATGCTGCGGCCCAAATAATCGCTCTGATCCGGTGAGGTGGGGGCATCTTGCGGAGGAGCAATCAGCGAGACGCCCAACACACCCGTGTTATTTTCAGCCGCCCTGTCACGCGGCAGCGGGGCAGAGGTTCTCCGCCCAGCCTGCTGCCTGTGGGAGCAGATGTGTTGCCAGGCTCTCATCGAGGGGGGGCATGCCGGGATATGAGGGCTCCGTGCGGCCCCGCACCCTCAGAATACCTACCTTCCCTGCCACCGGAGCTCTCGCTTTCAGTGGCTGTTGCCACGACGCCTTCACACACTGCCAGATATCTGGAAACGGCGGCGAGACGAAAGCCGGTTGTGCCAGGCGGACCGGACCGTAAACGGCTTACCGGCTTCGGCGGCAGTGGTGGGGGGAGTGGTAGTCCGACACGTTCCGCCGCCATGGCCATCACCAGGGGGAAGTCCTGGCGGGCAGACATGTGCGGTGGACTTCCGCGGATTCCGGACCCGTAAGTGTCAGACACCGATGAGGCGAAGTCATCTTCTTCCTCCTCAGCAAACAGAGCCATAACCTACACTGCTGGGATGGCGAACGTTGGTGGCGTCGCCTCGGCCATCTCCTGGTCTCCCACGTCCACCACCTCGAGCTCGTCTTCGGCGTGGTCTGGTCCCAGGCACTCGAAACAGAGCTCGGCGCCCGCTAATAAGCCGGGCATGAGGGACAGGCCCGGGTTTCCTGCAGTGGCGACTCCATTCGCTTGCCTGGAGGTAAGATACTTTTTACTTGTTTCCAATGCTTTTCTCAGGTGTTGTCCCACTCGCTGAAGAGAAAAGGATGACAGTCAGGAGGTGTAGCTGCCTTATATACTGTGAGCCTGCGCGCGCATTCAGGTAGGCTCGCCCTGATTGGCCGGCTACGTTTATGCAAATTCAGTGTGTGAACGCTCGCGTATCATCGATGAGAGTAGTACCCATAGAGTCCAGTAGAGGGCGGAGCCTGTGTGAGATAGAACATATGTGCACTTATATGGGAGATTTTCACATTCCTTACAAATGTAGCTCATAAAACACCAAAAAAACACTTAAATTAGGAGAAATGCGCTTCAGAAACGATGCAAATATAACAAATATAAATGTACCAAAACACATGAAGAAACATCTTCAGCAACATGACAACACATGCAGAATTTAGAAAACCAACCTGACAAGGGACATTGAATCACGTTAGCACCTGTCACGGTACTGTTGTCTTAAAGTGTAATTTCACAGAAAAGAGTACCTCTTGCAGAAAATAGTAACACTGACATTGAAAGTAGTCCAGGGTTTAAGGAGAATTGTGCATCACCCACATGTGGCTTATATAGAGTAAATAAGAATATATTTCTCCATCACTCTACTGAACTAACCATTTTGATGGAAAAGTGAGTAGGTTTTGTCTCAGTGATGGTATTGTTACTCCCTGCTGTGTGAAGTGATATACAGTCTGCGATGGGAGGAGGCATTGTTACTAATAGCATCGCATTGATTTCTGACTACCGTACACATCGTTCAGATGGGATGTTCACACACACACACACACACACACACACACACACACACACACACAGTAGGAAAACACCTATATTTAATCCCCTCCTGTAGGCCCGCAGCAGTGAGGGATGGAGGCAGTAAAACACTTCCGACCATTAGCTCCATTGATATCTGCCAGAGGAGAGGCAGGGGGGTGGGGGGTGCTGACAGGACAAGCTGAGTGTCACAACATTATAAAGATGTTGTTGCCAGGAAGCAAGAGGCCCTGTGAGCTGACAGGCTGGCATCACTCACCATGCCCCCCCCCCCCACCAGAGGCTCTGTCACTGCAACAGATAACATTTACTATGGTTACTGTAACAAAGACTTTAAGTCTTGTCTCCGTTTCTTGGTGTCTCTTTATTTTATCTTGTATTTGTACTGTTACCAAACTCACACATTTTCTTCAAGAATTACTACATTTACAAGGAACGAGGTAAATCAGCAGCAGAGAAGAAGCAGCGAGTGAGGGGGACCTGGGGGGCCGTTGCATCTGTGCTCAGTCAAGCATTGTTGTACCTTGGCATAGGTTAACATTTCATCTAATTCCATAATGATTTAAGGCACCCAGTGTGTGAGCTGATCCACCTAAACCAAACACATCCATGGACAGTTATAGGTGGGGGGCCAACAGGGGCCAGTGCACTGGAACTCTGAGCTTGTACCCTCCTGTGGCCCACCTCCAAAAGATAACACAAATGTTGAAAAGGTGTTGCAGCAATGACTGTGCTGTAACCCGGGCCAAAGTTTAATGTAAACTTTCTTTTCAAATAATTGAATGAAAGAAAATTGTAAATAAGTTATTGAAACAAATTATGTTACTAAACCAACACATTTTAAGAAATAAAATAAAAGAAGGCTGCATAATTAATGTATTTATTACCCAAAATACATTATTGCATTCAGTTTCATCAGCGTTTCAAGGGGGCACAAATAGTGCTGCAGACTGTGCTGTAACTTGGGCCAAAGTAACTGAGAATAATCAACTAAACAAAAATTGTCAGTAAGTCATTGACATACATCCTGTTGGTTAAACAAATGGTAACAATAATGGTATTTCATGTTTTTTTTGTTGTGTGTTATAACTTTATACTGAACTAATGTGTTGAACACTGTCTCTATTTCCTTTGTCCCTATTGAATGTGTGCCTCTTATTAAAGAACTCGCCCCAGCACGGCCCCCCCAATCAAATTAATCTAACCTCCACTGAACACACCTGACCAATGGTGCATTCTGGGACTGCAGCTGACCTGCTCATGGTGGATCCTGCAGCAGTGACTTGAAGAAAGTTCTTCCTTCACTGAAGACCCCCTACCCTGCTTTTGAAGTACAATGCAGTAATATTTACTCTGAGTACATTCTAACTGACCTACCTGTTATCCAAGTGCATTTTTACACAAGTAATGTTCCTGCTAGTTTATGGAAAACCTGCTTTATTATTGAATTATAAAGTCATTTAATATGAATATAAATATTGTCAAATACTAAAACCATGACTTTTTTGAGTTATTGGAAATTGTAGCACTGACATAAAAACAGAGTTCACCTGTACTCCTCTCGTACTGCCACACCAAGCTTTTGGATAAATGGATTACATCCCGGGATAAGTAATCAAGATACAAAAAAAGATAATTCCCTTACTCTGTAACAGAAAAAATACGTAATCCGATTACTGTTACATTTCTAAAAGCAGGTGTATATGTTCATAAAATAGTGTGTGAGCTTAACTGTGTGTATTAAACAAACAGAGCATTTTCTGTCAGCTCAGATTGTATTTCTGCTTTTTTAAACTGTAGTGTGTGCTCATGTGTTTCAGTGTTGGTGTATAGGCTGCTGCCTGAATATGCTGAGTGAAAGGCAGCTTTCCCTAACATCATTTCTGATGCTAAATATCTTGGTTTCTTCTTTCTAATGTCACATTGTTCTGTTGTCTGACATCATACACATACGTTAAGAACATCTTATTGATTCTTCTTTAAGCTTGTATTGATTTGTACTGCATTTGTTATTGCTGTAATCCAACAGTAACCGAAAGTAATCAGGTTACATTACTTTTGTGGATTAGGTTACTGATTACATTTATTCACAGGTAGTAAATGTAACAGAATAGATTTTTAAAGTTACCCTCCCAACCCCTTTTTTTTTTTCTTCTTTTTTTTCCAGAAAAAGAAAAATATACATACATACATAACAACACAGCCTGCTAAATGTATCACATATCAAGATATCAAAGTACCACGGCAAACTACACCAGAGACAGGACAATAACTGACAAGACGGACAAAACGGGCAAAGGGAACATCACAGAGGTAGAGCATCATCCATGGCGTACACGATATACATGATACGCGGTATGTAAACCATCCTGCACATACTACAATACAACACATTATATACATCAAATACGTAGTACATCACATTATAACTTTATTTTGGGTTTTCAATGATTTGAAAGGGTGGAGCTCTCCAGCACTTCAAGTCACCGCCACAAAAGGGCCCCATATTTTCATGTAGATATCCATTCTATTTATCATTTTATAGCATAATCTTTCATTGGAGGAGATTTTGGCTATTTCGTCCATCCATCCCTTAAAGGATATATCCCCTCTAGTTTTCCAATGTCGCAGCACTATCCTACATCCAGTAATAAGTGCTATTCTGCACCATGAGATCTGATGGGCATTCAGACCACTTTCCTTTGGTACCATACCTAGTATGCAAAGCATTGGTCCCTGTGCCAGAGAGGAGGCCATTACTGTATTAATGAAGGTAATAATCTTCGACCATAAGATATCTATCATGGGGCATGAATACAACATGTGCAGTAGAGTGCCACATGTAGTATCACATCTCCAACACAAGTCAGAGCCTCTGAGTCCTAGCCTTGCCATTTTACTTGCAGTCCAATATGTTCTATTGATGACTTTATAATTAATCAGACGTGTCTGTATTTCCCTTGAAACTTTAAACCATGACCCAATAATTTCCCCCCATGTTTCACCAGTTATCTCTTCCCCTATGTCCTTCTCCCAGCATCTCTTAAGGCCTACACATTTGGGTGGATGAGACTCCCTCATAAGGTTATAAAAGCATGACGTTTTAGTTTTTAAGTGCTAGTCTCTTTCTAGCCTGACCTGTATCTCTGTTTTTGAAATAAGTGGTGATTGTTTAAGACGTGTCAGGATACAACTCTGCAGCTGCAAGTACTTCCAAAAGTCCCTACCTGGGAGTCTATGCTTTTTCCTTAATAGTTCGAAGGACATAAATTGATCTTCTTCAAATAGATCCCCAATATAAACAATTCCCAATTTCAACCACCCAGACCAGTAAATAGTTTTTTTGCCTATTTTCAGATTTGAATTATGCCATAGTGACGTTTTACGAGTAAAAGTGGGGTTTGAGCCTGTAATCTTGTGTGAGGTTCTCCATGTTTCCTGTGAAAAGGTGAGGACTGGGTTATCATAAGGGGTGACCCCATTTGTTTGCGTAATTATAAAAGCATGGATAGAGTGAGGGTTTACAAGGTCTCTCTCGATAGAAACCCACATTGGGGCTTGTCCAGCTGTTATATATATTTTTGATAGCTGTTTCAAACAGAACGCATAGTGATACCAATCTATATGGGGAAGGCCTAGGCCGCCGTCCTCTATGGCTGCATAAAGTTTTGTGCGATTTATATATGGTCTTTTGCCATCCCATAGAAAGTTGTATACAACTTTATTATATTTCAATAATGCATTGCGTGGCAAGCTTAATGGTAGCATATAACTTACATAGTTAATTTTAGGGACTATTACCATCTTTAGAATATTGATTTTCCCCAAGAGTGATAACCCCAGTTTAGTCCAATTTTGTAAAATAGGTTCTATTTTTTCGATTAATGGGATTAGGTTGTTCGTCATTATGTCTTCCAGCTGTGGAGTGAGCTTGATACCCAGATATGTTAGGCCAGATGGCCGCCATGCAAATTGCCATCCCTGTCTAACACTAGGTGGGCAGAGTCTCGATAGGGGCAAAAATATCAGAAAGAAAGATCCTGGAAGAAGGAAATTCTGTTGCCCTGCCATTCGACTCTCCTCTTGTCGCGGGCGGCCTGTAGAACGGCTTCTCTGGCGCTGATTCTCAGTAAGCGGACCAAAATGTGTCGGCTGCGCCCGTCATCCTTTTTCGGTCCGACGCGATGTGCTCGCTCCAGTTCGAATCCCATATCCACTTCCAGGTCCAGCTTTTCAGCAAATATGCTAAGCACAAAACCATGTAGGTCCTGTTTCTCAGCATTTTCTGGTATGCCCGTTATACGAACGTTATTCCGCCTCCCTGCATCTTCTAAGTATGTCACTTTATCTTGGAGCTTTTTCACGTGTGCTGCGGTGGAATCTATGCTAGTACCTCGGCTGTTGCTAACGGCCTCTAGGTTAGAAATCATGACTTCAGCCTCTGACATCCTTCCTCCAAGCTTCTCCGCCGTGCTCTGTAGTACTTCCAGGCCCATTTTCACACTGCTCACATCTGCTGTAATTCCTCTCAGGAGGCTGTTGATGCTTGCAAATTCAGATTTTGTGTCGTCAGCATGTGTTGCCTGTCCGCCGCCTTGAGCGTCCATCTCTGTCGGGCTCTTCTTCGGATTCCTTGTTGTTCGAGGTGGATTTTGCTTCGGTTCCTGCGACATCCTGGCTTATACCACTATCTGAGACTATTTTAGTAGAGTTTGGTCCAGTTTTATAACTGTGGCATGGGGGCAGAGTAGCTCAGCGGAGCAGAGCAAAGGGCCAAGCAGCCATGATGGTCACTCTCTTCACCGGAAGCCGTCCCAACCCTTTTTACACATAGCTGTTTGTTACATTCTTGGAAATGTTCCAGAATTGAGCAGATGGAAAGAAATAGCATTTATTGCCTGAAATCCACCTGCAGCAACATCTGAGCCATCATGGCAGCCTCACAGCGCTGGAGCTCAGCCTCTGTTCATGTGGATTCACTTTCAAAGGAAATGTGACAAAAATTCATTTCAGGGTGGATCTGTCACCTGTAACAACTGGTTAACAGAACACAAGACAGTGAATGTGCTGAAGCTCCTCATTGCTCATGCTTTTCTCTCTGACAGGAGAGGTGGGGGGCTCTGCAGCTCCCTGCCGTGCTGCCAGACTGCCCCCTTGTGGTGGAACATTGAAAGTGTGCTGCTGGAGCTGGTTCCTTCATCACATGCTGTAGAGTTGTCTGCAGCAGGGTGTGGCTTCACATTATCCCAACTCAATCTGGATGTGCATCTGCATTCAGCCTTATCTATTTTACAAAATAGTGTCTTAACTGCATGTATCTAAAATAATCCCTGTCTGTAATACCATATTTTGCCTGTAAATCCTGAAAACCCATCAATTCACCCTTTTCTGAAACCATACACATTGCTATTATGCCCTTTTGCACCCATTCTTTGAATGCTGGATCGTACACCCCTGGTTTAAAATTGGAATCGTATGCAAACCACCTCAGCGTGTGTATCCCTCTTTAATTTGTATTTTGTTACTACAACATTCCAGACCTGTGTAAACGCAACTATCGTATTCATTTCACCTCTCAGAGCCCTCACCAAATTCCTATCTCCTACGAAGGCCTGAATGTGGTGACCCTGCACCTCCCTTTCCATGGCTTTCCATCCAGACTCATAATCTGGTCTACACCAGTAGGCCAAAGGTCTGAGCTGGGCTCAGTGGCGTAACTATCGACGGTGCAACCAGTGCAACGCACCGGGGCCCAGAGCCGGCAAGGGGCCCATGCAAAAAAAAAAAAATGGTACAAGTTGAAGTGTTTGTTTGAACAGTTTGTAAGAGCGCATGTACTTGCTTTCAAGCAGAACAGGGCAAACAAACTTAGCAGGAGTGTTTACGTGTTCGGTGTAATGACGTAAAACGGCCTCGACAACTTCTGTAGTCCTATTCAGCCACATGTTAACAACCATCGTTTTTCAGACACGTAAACTCTTCAAAAATCACCAGTGGGGTCACTGCTGATGTATTTAATGTCGTAGAACAAAACGTGATCTGTCTCTTCAATTTGTGTCAAACACAGACCTTATTTCGAGCTATTTTCCAAAATCCTATGGAGAAATCCCATTGCTTTTTGTCGAAGGAACCGGCAGTGGTAAAAATGCTAACTTACTTCCGGGTTTTAGGACGCGTCACTGCGGTTCTCTATGGCATTGACCGGTTCACGCAGTCTTCAAAGTAACCAAGCAACCTAAATTAATTTGTAATTTGTCTGTCCAATGACCTTGCTCCCTTTCATGACATGTGATACCTTGCGCGAAGAGCAAACCGTTTAATCAACCTGTACTATTTACACACGGCATCTATTGCACGTCTGTCCGTCCTGGGAGAGGGATCCCTCCTCTGTTGCTCTCCCTGAGGTTTCTCCCATGTTCCCCTTTAAACTGTGGGGTTTTTCCTTTTTTGGAAGTTTTTCCTTGTACGATGTGAGGGTCTAAGGACAGAGGGTGTCGTATTGTCATACTGATATTCTGTACAAACTGTGAAGTCCACTGAGACAAATGTAACATTTGTGATATTGGGCTATATAAATAAACATTGATTGATTGATACTGTACTGTAGCTTGCAGCAGCAAGTTCGGCAGCATTATAAAAAATGTAATAGCTTGCATTTATAATGTACCGCAAACCAAAGCACAAGAGCAGCGCTCAAAAGAGAAAGGACAAGAGAGAACAAGGAGATGTAACAGCTAAACTGACAAAATTAGACCGTTTTCTTTGTCATACATCGTCCTCGAAATCGAGCGATAACGTTAGCAATGTTGACGTGCAGCGGCAGCCGGAGCCGGAGGCTAACGATAGCTCACCTGCCTCACCACCATCATTGCCATCTAGCTCCACAAGTGAAGCTGTATCCGTGGCCGTGGCTGTGCAACCTTCTTCTCCAGCCAGCCAGGAGGAGAGGCTGGATTTGGCTGTGCCCGGCGGTGGTCCAACAGTTCCCCCAAGGGCCCCAACCGATAGGGGACTCTATGGCGCTATTGAGACCCCCGACGCCAAGATCAAAAGCTATATTATAGCAACCAGTCTATGTAGGCCTACCGGCCCATTCCCCAGAGACAAACATCAAGGAAACAGGTTTAATCCTCTTCTTAGTTCGCTGTGCCGTTGTCAGGCTGTGGTGGTCTGAGGCCAGGGCAGGCTCTGGTTGATAGTCTATACATGTGGCGCTTCTGAGTGGTTGTGTATGTCCGTGCGTGTGTGAGCGCATCAGCGTGCGCTTATGTTTGGGGCGATGGGGGGGGGGGCCCAAAACAAGATTTGGTAAAGCCATTCCCCCCTTACTTTTAGGCAACTGAAGTGTCGTAAATCGTATTCTTGGTTTTTTACTATTCCAAACAAATCTAGAAATCATCCTGTCCCAGGTTATGAATTTGTTTTGGGGAACATCAATTGGAAGAGACTGAGAAAAAAATACAGCAGCCTAGGTAGGATATTCATTTTAACCGTTTGTATTCTGGCACTGAAGTCTAAAGGGAGGATGGACCACCTTTCTACATCCTTTTCGGATATTGTCATCAATTTAGTTATAATTGGCTTCAAACAGGTTGGAAAATGTTTTGGTTATAGTTACACCAAGATAGGTCATTGTTTTGGAATTCCATTTTAGGTTATATGCATGTCTAATTTGTTGGGATGGGGAATAATTAAATGAGAGAATTTGAGTTTTTGTTACGTTCACTTTATACCCTGAATAGTAACCACATCAGGTTTGGGAAACATAGATCTGGTTGCTCAAGAAAAACTATAACATCATCCGCAAAAAGCCCAATGATATGATCTTCCCCCCCTATATTCACACCCTGCAGATCTTCACTCTGCCTTATTGCTTGCGCCAATGGTTCAACAAATAAAGCAAAGAGAGTAGGAGAGAGACAGCAATCCTGTCTAGAGCCTCTCTCCAGCTGAATCCTATTGGACTAACCAGAACCATACTCGTGCCCTTTTTATGTGCATTGTAGTCCTTCTGATATTGTCTTGTGTTTGGTGCCCTCTAATGAATCCAGTTTGATCTTCATGAATAAGATCTGGCATAAAAGTCTCAAATCTTTTACAGATGATTGAGGTAAACAGCTTGTAGTCCACATTTAAAAGAGAAATTGGCCTATAATTTTTACAGTGGTCTTTGTCTTTGCCTTCATTAGGCAAAATGGAAATAATTGCTTCCCTCCAAGATGGGGGAGCCCTGCCTCCAATTAAAACAAGACAGAAGCAGAGGTGTTAGCTCCTTCGTGAAAGTTTTATAGAACTCTGGTGGGAACCCATCGCTGCCTGGTGATTTACTGGTCTTTAGCCTACTGATTGCAGCTTCCAGCTCTTCAACTGTAAATTGCGATGTAATGGTGTCATTCTGTATCTCACCTATAGATGGCAGATCAAGCGAGTTAAGAAAGTTTCTTATTGTGCTTTCATCAGCTAATGGTGGATTAGAGTAGAGTGTCTTATAGTACTCTTCAAATATTCTTTCTATCTCATCTGGCTCATACAATAGTTGATTAGTTTGGGGGTCCCTTGTTCTATGAATTGTATTAGAGCAGGGGTGGGGAACCTTTTTCCTCTCAAGGGCCATTTCAATTTTTTCAACATCCTCCGAGGGCCGTACAAATTATTGACCTCTGCTTAAAAATACTAAAATCACAGTCCATTCATTTGGCGTTTCTTTCATGCTGTGCAAAGAAAAAGCAACCTCTTAATCCAGATATCTTACCATGACTCGCGCATGCATGCACGTGCACGGTTGTGGCATGACCACCAAAACAGAAAGATATGGACACAAGATGTGTGCAAATTTAGTTTCCTATCCATGTGAACATGATTTAAGTGGGGGGGGACCTAACCTCCTCCCGGGAAGATGTTTTAAATGTTGAAGTTAAAAGCATCAATCTGGTGCACTTCTGGAGCAACATCAGGAAATCAATGGATACATCTCTCAACACCCATATGAAACAGAACTGTAAGCAGATTTCTTTTTCTTTATGGATATTTGACATATCACCCTTTCAAACTGTATTCTTGTTTATTAATAACAACTTTTTTTTACTGTCATATAGTATTTTATACCTGTTTACTTTATTCTCTTATTTTTTTATAACTATAATGATCATATAAAGATGTGCCTTTACCTCACTGCTTGGAGAAAAAGCTTCTTATATTCGTTAGCATAGCTAGCTAACCAGATGCTAATAACAACAAAGTTATTGACTGTATGATCAGTATGACAGATGAACAGATCGCCACTGGGCTTACAACTAAAGACACAGCCACGCACAAACTGCGGCATGTGTACGGCTCCTTATGGGTACTGACATTTGTGAAGTCCCGGCCCGGAGTGGCGTTCTGATGCTCTCCGTCAGCTCTAAACCCCTTTCAGACGAGACATATACCACGTGATGACACGTTAGGCTCGTGTTGTGTTCAAGGACCCTGACCTTGGCCAGGAAAAACAGGCACTCGCTTGTTTAATTATTTTGCGGTCTAGATTTCTTAATTTTTTTTTCTTTTTTGCGTGTGTTACCTCGAGGGCCGTATCAAATTGTCTCGCGGGCCGTGTACGGCCCGGGGGCCGGAGGTTCCCCACTCCTGTATTAGAGGCTTGCTGTTTGCGCAGGTGTCTGGCCAGGAGTCTAGCTGCTTTTGAGCCTGATTTAGTGGGAATGCTGATACAGCTACTAAAAGCACGAAATTCTTTATTATTCCGCCGGGTTATTTTGCACCTTTTCTTCTCCCACATTCCACATCGCAGAAACTCCGTTCAAACATCAAAACGTTCAGCTCGGTCGGGAATCGATGGCTATTACTTTTCTCATTCATACATTTCATAATTCCAGAGATACATCCCATAATTCATCACATTTTTAACATGGAAGTCAATGGAGAAACTCTTCAGACTTGAACAATCTTCATGCAACTTCAACTGCTAACTGCTCCTTCATACTTTCACTCAGAAACCTCATTCCAACTTTAAAATGTTACACATCTTTCTGACATTATTCGTTTAACACAACTTTTAAATCTGATTCGTACTTTTAGAGATATTAAACATTGTTCAGACCTTGGTAAAGAGGCCTTCTTCAGATGTTAACAATAGGCGCGTTCACACCAAGTACTTTTCCCACAGTAGTTCATGAGAACTTTAGTTCATGAGAGTTCTTTTAGTTCTGATGAACTAAAGCATATCGCGTTCACACCAAAATGAGTTCCTGGGGGTGGATTAGGCAAATGAGCCGCTGACGTCACTTATTCTTCTTCTGCTTTGGGTTTAGTGGCAGGCCGCAAACAACTTCACGGCGAGTACAGTAGGTGGCGGTATGCACCTTAAAGTTGCAATTCGCCAAAAAACCGAGAGAAGAAGAAGAAAAGCTTCCGCTTCCGCTGTATGCTTCTGTTTACCTTCCGACCTCAGACACGGTATGGAGTTGACGTTTTGGTGCTCGTGTTATACAGCTTCGTAACTGAGTTATTTAAGCCAATAACTCAGCCACAAATAAAAATACAGATCGACCATTCAAATGCAATAGAAATGCTGAGTCGGAGGCGAAGGCGGTTAAGAAGCCTTAACAAAAGGATTGGACCACGAAAAGCACACGCTATGGACATGTTTCGATAGCTGAGGATGATGACCGTTATCACGCCCAAAGAACAGCAATGGTACGTTCATTAACCTGTTCCACTCTGAGCCTGTTTTTCAGGTCTCAGGCTCGAAAATGACATTCCCAGAACAAATGACCATATCTTCCCTTCTAAAAGGGTTAAATTAATAATCTTTGTTCTCAAAGTAATGATAAACCTGTGAGTTGGATGTAGAAGTGTCAGAATCAATATAAATGATTGATAATTTTTTATTATTTTTGATTGATGATTTTTTATTTTAAAGAAAATTCAGATTTTACATAGTAAAAAACTGTAAATTATAGTGTCCGTCCAAAAATAATTTTTTACAGATAGTGAAAACTACCCTTGGATGATGGGTTAGTAGACTAAAAGCTTTAGGAATCCAAAGTACAACATATAATAAGTACCCTGTATCAAGATTGATGCAAAACAAGTGAAATTTGACCTTTTTAGAGAGATTTAGCCAAAAACTGGGCCATCTGGGGTCATTTGGGTGGATTTGACCTATCTCTGGCCCCCCTTGCTCGATTTGGTTGGTTGACATACCCTTGTGACCGTTAGAGCCAATAGAATCGAAGGGGGAGGCTCCCACCCAGACACGTTGTAAAGAAAAAATGTGGTTGCTTTGCGTGTGGAAAACGAAACCAAACTGGAGGAATGTCTCCTTCTGGAGTTTGGAAACTAAAACGCAGTTGTATTGCTTATGGATTATCAGAAATAATTTCAAAGAAGGCACAGACACATAGGATGAACCTATGGATTAACTGCAGCATCGTTTTTTTATCGTTTTAATGCCATTGAAGACCACTTTTGACCAAGGTAAGCCATATTTACGTGTTTAGCTTCTTAGCTCCACATGTGATGATGTACGCTTTCGTTTAGAGCGTCGCGAATGTTTATCACTGAGTGTTGAGGAGGGCACCGGTAGATTCAGTGTCTCCAGGACACCAAAAAAGAGTGGTTGGTTGTGCATCTAGGATAAGTAATAAGGGAGTTAGAGTGAGTTTAGTTGCCTTAGTATGTTACGTTTTTTTCGCTTGAGGCTAATTCAGAGGCTGAGTGCTAGCAATGTGGGTTTTTTTTGAAAAAAAAAATTAAAAAGATCAGTTAGCTGAGTTTCTTCCCGTTACATGGATATAACACATTCATAGTTTTATTCAATATTAAGATTCCTTAGACGTTGTTTCCTGCAAATGACGCGTTTATCCGCCCGGTACCGGGGGGAAGGTGTGAAACAGGTTAAATCACATTAATACTATCTAATGCAGGATGTATGGAGTTATGTAGGGCTAATTTGTGTCTTTGTATGTATTCCAGATATGCGAATACTACGGAACGCGTCGTGTCCCGCGCTCTCTCTGGGTGAACAATAGAACCTCGGCCTGGTGTACACCAATGTGCAGTGGATCAAAGTGGATCTTTTCAACTCCTCTGTATTCGACTGGAAGCAACCATTGGGGAGACGCAACCTAAACAAATCGCCACGGGGCAAGACACGCGCACAGCCCTTGAGGCATCTGAACAGCATGGAAATTGTAAATTGACAATAAAGCTGATCTTTTGTACTGTGCATTTGGTTCTCTCTTTTATTTACCACAGTCAACAGACACAATTACAATAGTGCAGACACATCTTAGTGCAAAGATGAAATGTCAGTATCAAAACAGTACTCATACTGTATATTTGGATATTAATATGAGTATATTATGTTAAATGTGTGTTAAAGACAATGGGATGAGGTTGAAAGCTCTTTAAAAAGCTTTTGTATACCATCTTTACTGTGATAAATACATACATGTTAAGCATACACATCTGAAGAACTACGTTACACACACACACACACAGGTTAGTCTGTGTACCGCTGCACTGCTGCTGGTTTAAACAAAGACAGTCATGATGCTAGTGCCATGCATGTAGGTTCTCTTTTATTTATCAGAAGCAGATCAATAAGTGTCAGTAGTATCAAAACAATATAATAACAGTGGCAATATATATATATATATATATATAATAATAATAGGTAGGCTCAGCAGCAGACACACCTTAGTGCAAAATTAGGTGTCAGTATTAATAACAGTGGCATATATATATAATCACAATAATACAAAATGAACTGTCCCAGGTGTAGGCAATTTGGGGTGAAGTGTCTTGCCCAGGGACACAACGACATCCTGACTGCAGTGGGGTTTGAACCTGTGCTCCCCTGATCCGAACACCAACGCACCAGACCACTGCACCACACGCCTCCCAACAAGTCAATGTACAGTTTATCAACGACAAGTTTTTCTTAATTTTTGTATTGAAGGCCTGTTGGATTTAATCAGCTCGCTTAGCACTGCCAGAAGCCCAGCCTGAAAGGTATTTTGTTGCTCCACCTCGATTCCTGGGCCTTGTGTGAATGCAGCAGCCGTTCGTCGTGCATCTCCTTGGCACGCAGGTCCTCATTCTCCTTGCTGACCATGGCACGGCGGTCCATCGCCATGATGGTGTCAAGGAAGCTGTCATCGCGTGCCCACTTTCCTAAGGTGAAATATGCAAGATACAAGATCAGTTTAATCGCAACAACAAGACAACACCTTTGATTTGACTATTAACATTTTAAATGGTGAAGGCACTAGCAATTGGGGGATGGAGGGCTCTCAGGACATGATAGGGAGGCGTGTGGCGCAGTGGATAAGTGCATTGGTGTTCGGATCAGGGGAGCACAGGTTCAAACCCCACTGCAGTCAGCATGTCGTGCTCCTGTGGGGATTGCCCACAGTATTGAGTAGGTAAGCTTTGGATAAAAGCGTCTAACAAGTGACATGTAATGATTCAAAAAGCTTTTGAATATTGAATAACAAACCAATGTGGTTTACTTGTTATCCACAGTTTAGCTGCTAAATGTTTTTTAGCAACGCACCTAGTGATAGGTTATATTGCACCTTTATATTTATTATAATATTATAATTTAGTCTAAGATAGTGTATTGTTTTGTTATAGATGTAGATATAAGGTGCGTTCACACCGGAGTACTTTGGTGTACTTTTCCCACAATAGTTCATCAGAACTACGATATATTTGCGTTCACACCAAAAAGCCCCAGGAACTAAAGTAGCTCAACTTAGTTCTTCAGACCCGCTTTTCAGGCCCTGCTAGTGAGCAGGGCCTGTTGTGGGAGAAAGTAGTTCGTACGTCTGATTGGCTGTGCGGAATGCAAACCACGCCCGTTTGACTCTGATTTTTTTGTTGTAAGCGGCCATTGTATTTCCTCGCTTCGCAGCACACCCGAAGAGATTCCTTTTGTGAAAGCAGTTATTATAGCAACACTAAATAAATCAATTGGAGCGGTGGAGTGATGAGGCTGTGTCTGCACTTCTGGCGATTTACTCGGAGGACGCGAAGCGCCACATTCAGAAGCTTCTACTGAATGCAGTTTCTGTGGCTCTGCAAAGTTAGCAGACCTGGCAAAGTCATGTCGGGACGACTACCAAGGTAAAATAAAATACATGCACTGCACTGTTTTAATCTGCACAATACTGGTCTTAGATGTACTTTTATTTGCTCAGTAGATCGAACTAGCCATGCTAGAACTTGCTAACGTTAGGTCCAAGCTGGCTAATGAAGTAAGAAGATATGATTCTACACTGTATTGAAGTAAACATGTATTGTTTGAACTGTTTTATGTAATCACAACGGTTTGGGTAATTATATATAGAATAGGAATGTTATTCTCACTTTCAAACTCACTGACTTAGAGATTCTGTGTTTCACACACCAACATTGATCCTTATCACCACTAAGAGCCAGATGCTGTTTCTAAGTCGTTAAAGACATCGTAAAATAAGAAAAGATCCCCTGGAAAAGGTAGGGAGGGGAGATCGGGACGGAGATAACATTGACTTTTGACCTAGTGTGGTTTGGGGTCTCACTCTGTTCGAAACTCTGATTGACCTCGGCCAGAAGCGAATCCAGCCAATCAGGACACTTGGAGGAGGTGGTCAGTTTAAACAGCTCCTCCCCAGGGCTTCTCTGATTCGCTTGGGAGAAAAGTGGGAAGGAAGAATCGACAAATCTCCGCCCCAAAGACAGATAGAAATACTGACGTTTGTGTGTGTAAAATTGCTTTTGGGTTTGGTGAGTTTGTTGGTCCTGATATCTGTGTCCGCATCGAATCACAAACTTGAAGTCCAATTTCTTCTCGTTTGATGAGTTTGTCTGGTCCCGATGCATTTATCCGCATCGCATCACAAATCTAAAAGTCCGGGGTACTCGAGTACTCTGTATAACTTGTATATGTGTTTGGTTTCCTACTAGAAGTAAACTCAGATAATTTGTTATAACTTTGATTCCGGTGTTTTCAATTCCTTTCTTAATTTAATAGAGATCCAGCCTCATCCAACGAACGGCGCGTAGCAGAGGTATTCTACTCCTACAAGTGGTGACTCCCGACGTTTGTGAGCTGATCTCTAGAAAGGAACACCGACAGCCAGGGGACAGAATCCAGTCCAGGGGGAGGACAAAGAGACACTGTTGACAACTGCAAGCGCGCTATAACACAAAAGGTGAGCAGACACCTGTTTTGAATATCAAAAATCTGTGATTGATTATACTAAAACTTTAGAGTTGTCAGCAGCGTTCTCAGTGTTTTTAGTCACGGTGGGAAATACAATACATATTCTAGTTAAATTAGATTATTAGTGCTTAGAGAAGGGTATTCAGTCCTGGATCTAGAGCAAAAATAGTGTTTGAGTGTGGCGGGTAGATCCCAGCCCTTCACTCACTAAATACGAAGGCTGCAAGGCTAGAAAAAGAGGGTTAAATTCCCCGCAGATCATGATAAGATTGATTAATGCGGTTACCTTGCAAGCGCTTTAATTAAAGACTACTTAGGTGTCAAAATAGGGTTAAATTCCCCGTAGGTCAATATAACATTGATGAATACGGTTACCTTACAGTGCTTTCATTAAAGACTGTAAGGCTGTAAAAGAAGGGTTACATTCCCCGCAGATCATGATAAGATTGATTAATGCGGTTACCTTTCGTGGTGCTTTAAATGTATAAAAATGTCTGTAATTGTAATATGGTGGGTGATAGAGGAGGAGAGAGACGCGACCTCCAACTAATTATTTGGAACGACCGTATCTCGTCACAAAACTGTTGTGGGGATAATCAGGCTCATTAAACGTGACGATAAAGAGATTTTGTTGACTGAGTTTTTAACTCTTGACCTGAAGTCGCAATCACCGTGAGGAGATTGTAGAAGCCTACTTCTGGAAGTCACGCTATCTGTTGAAATAAACATCGCACAATAAAAATTTGCCTGAATGTGATATGATAAGGTATGAGAAGCTCTGTGTGATTTTTTAAAGTCAAATCTGTGTAATACTTGAGAGACAGAGAGCAACTAGAAGGTGGTATAATGTCTGAGACCCTACCTCCACCCTAAGGAGATAAGGGCTCACAAATGCCACTTATGAGTATCCCATCTAATACTCCTAAAGGAAAACACATTGTTAGACCTGTTATTCAGGGATAAGGAATGTTGGAAATAGTAATGGAAGATATTGAAAATCTTAAACTGGATCAACCAACCATGTTAGTGAACCCTGCTAATATGGAGCTAATACATGTAGAAAGACTAGCAGCAGCTCTGGCAAAGACAATAGGTCCTAGCATGCAAGCACAGAGCGGTAATATGATAAGGGCTATTAAACTGACCCTTTTTGGAAATGGGATTTTCCGTTACATAACGGAAGACTCGATTCAGGCCTTAAAGAACGCTTTACAAACAAGTCAGGGAGTGTTAAATGTGTTGCTATGTTGCTCAAAAGGGAACTTACACTTTTGGGAAGAGATCTCCCTTTCTTTGTCCTGAGGTGCTGCTGACTCAAAGCAGCATACAGGGTCAAAGACAGGCGTGACCTCTGGAGAGGAAGAAAATCTAAATCTGAACAGACCACAGAGCCCATTAAAAGGTTTTATGGCCTCTACACTGAGAGGAAGATCTGGAGATTGTAAGGAACTCTCCCTGAATATCCACCCCCACACCATTGAGGGGAAGAGTGTTCCTTTCACCAATAAACAAATCATCTCTTAACCAAGTCAGATTTCAAAATAGCCATACCTCAAGTTGTTAAGAAAAGAGGGAGATTCAAAAAGTTATAGATAATTGCCCAGTATATTAAATAAATACAAACAGACACGTATCAATATAAGTCAGATAATGTAGACGAGGTCAATCATGGAAGAAGGCTGACATTTAATGCCTGATATATAAGTAATAGTAATAATAAATATATAGCTGATATTAAATAACTGATGTATAAGGCTCGATATTTCTGTAAATGAGAACACCGTTAACGGCGTTCTATTTCAGTAAAAGGGGGAAAAGGATAGGATATACATCAGACAATATGTATGTGAGATTATTACGTTTTTAGGAGAAATTTATCAATTTAAAATACTAGTTATGGTATTTTTTGTTTTGTTTTATTTGTTGCTTTTAAGAGAAATTGATACATTTAAAATAATCTAGCTTTGGTTATTTTTTGTTTTGTTAGTTTGTTCCTTTTTTGTTTTATTTTTATTTTTGTTCTATTTTTGATTTTGATTTTGATTTTGATTTTTGATTTTTATTTTTTGAGATGATTTCAAAACCATATTTCCAGCAACTTAAGGGCTTGGTATGAGACTTCTCCACACAGGCTGCTGACGTTAAAAGGGGGGACCCGAGAAACACAAGGCCAACACAGCAGATTACGTCTGGTTGGAGGGGACCTCCCATGCCGTCCGCTCAGATGGAAAGGGAGACAACTGGTACCACTGGAGCCAGTGTGCGGTCGGGAAAAACACCTGCGAGGACCCTGGACGACATCAGAACAGATCTGGCTCTCGTCAAGGCAGTCGACCCAGGAGGCGCCATCAGCAGACCGGAGGAGGAGGATCGGGAGGACATCTCTCCAGCATCGACCCGGAAGCCGCCATCAGCGGGCCGGGGGAGGACAATCAGGCCACATCTCTCTAGCAGGCACCCCAGAAGCCGCCGTCAGCGGGCTGGGGGGACGAAGATATGGCAAACCAAGACGGCACAGGGAACTCCATTTCCCGCTGAAACAGGTTGATATAGCCGGTGTGGAACTTTGTCTGAACAATCCATTTTTTTTTGAGGAACTTTCAACTTTATTTTTATATCCCATAATGTAAGGGATTTGTATTTTTTATTCTACAGAACTATGTGTTACCAAAAGAGGGAAAAGTATGATAATGTCTTTTCTGATTTCTGTGGCTACTTTTATTGCCATTTTGGTGACATGTGGTTGTTGTTGTGTGCCTTGTATCTGCTCATTGTGTGTTAGACTCATCAGTTCCACCATTGAGGGAAGAGTAAAGATGACTCAGCTGACAAGGACTTTGCTTTTTAGACATATTTTATTCTCCCTCCACTGTCATAATAAGTTGTTGTTGTGGACTGTTCCTAAAGGTTTAAAGTGCTCTATATCCCAACTTCTGATGGGTTTATATAAATGTTGGGACAGACACAGTAAGAAGAAAATTGACAGTGGTAATGTTTCAAATGCTATATGTTGATCTCGTGAGGTGAGATCAAAAGAGGGATTGAAGTAAGAAGATATGATTCTACACTGTATTGAAGTAAACATGTATTGTTTGAACTGTTTTATGTAATCACAACGGTTTGGGTAATTATATATAGAATAGGAATGTTATTCTCACTTTCAAACTCACTGACTTAGAGATTCTGTGTTTCACACACCAACATTGATCCTTATCACCACTAAGAGCCAGATGCTGTTTCTAAGTCGTTAAAGACATCGTAAAATAAGAAAAGATCCCCTGGAAAAGGTAGGGAGGGGAGATCGGGACGGAGATAACATTGACTTTTGACCTAGTGTGGTTTGGGGTCTCACTCTGTTCGAAACTCTGATTGACCTCGGCCAGAAGCGAATCCAGCCAATCAGGACACTTGGAGGAGGTGGTCAGTTTAAACAGCTCCTCCCCAGGGCTTCTCTGATTCGCTTGGGAGAAAAGTGGGAAGGAAGAATCGACAAATCTCCGCCCCAAAGACAGATAGAAATACTGACGTTTGTGTGTGTAAAATTGCTTTTGGGTTTGGTGAGTTTGTTAGTCCTGATATCTGTGTCCGCATCGAATCACAAACTTGAAGTCCAATTTCTTCTCGTTTGATGAGTTTGTCTGGTCCCGATGCATTTATCCGCATCGCATCACAAATCTAAAAGTCCGGGGTACTCGAGTACTCTGTATAACTTGTATATGTGTTTGGTTTCCTACTAGAAGTAAACTCAGATAATTTGTTATAACTTTGATTCCGGTGTTTTCAATTCCTTTCTTAATTTAATAGAGATCCAGCCTCATCCAACGAACGGCGCGTAGCAGAGGTATTCTACTCCTACACTAATAACATCTAGCTAGCTAGCTATTCTCATCCATGCCCGCTATGAACACGTTTTGACTTGTGAATAAGTGTGCAATGTTCTGTAATTTGCTTCACTAACTCATGGCACTAATCGTGTGTTTCAGGCGAGGTGTTTCTCTCAGGATTAGAAACTAGTTTTCCCCTCCGGGATAAAACGATAATATAACGTTAGCAATTAGCATGCTAGCTGGACATAATGCTACCTCTGTGGCTAATGCATAGAGGTAAACAATAGATTGTAGTTGCTATAATTTCAAGTAATTTGCAACATTCATTCTACATGTTAATGGTAAAAGCTTAAACAGTTGATTACCTGCATGCCACAAAGACTGATGTTCTAATATTTTTGCACATTGAAGTAGAAATGTAATTGAAATTCTATTTACTGCCTAAACATTGTTCCTTGTATTATCCTAAATAGTTTGACCTTGTTTCCTCAGAAGGCTTCTCAGACTACATGGAGGATCCCTCAGAGAAACACAGTTTCCACGTTCAGTTCCTCCCCGCTGAGAGTAGGCAGCTCCACACCCTGTGCCCGGTCAGCGGACACCATCAGGACTACCATCCTGACCGCTGCTGCCATACTGCAGCAAACAGGAGGGAACGGAGGTGAAAACACACTTTATACATTTAGATATGTGGAGCACAAAGAAAAGCATTGCTAAAAAACATTTAGCAGCTAAACTGTGGATAACAAGTAAACCACATTGGTTTGTTATTCAATATTCAAAAGCTTTTTGAATCATTACATGTCACTTGTTAGACGCTTTTATCCAAAGCTTACATACTCAATACTGTGGGCAATCCCCACAGGAGCACTTTGGGGTGAAGTGTCTCAGGGACACAACGACATGCTGACTGCAGTGGGGTTTGAACCTGTGCTCCCCTGATCCGAACACCAATGCACTTATCCACTGCGCAACACGCCTCCCTATCATGTCCTGAGAGCCCTCCATCCCCCAATTGCTAGTGCCTTCACCATTTAAAATGTTAATAGTCAAATCAAAGGTGTTCCCCGTGTTCCTCCTGTTGTGTGCCTGCAGAGACAGATTTGGACAATGTTGTCTCGTTGTTGCGATTAAACTGATCTTGTATCTTGCATATTTCACCTTAGGAAAGTGGGCACGCGATGACAGCTTCCTTGACACCATCATGGCGATGGACCGCCGTGCCATGGTCAGCAAGGAGAATGAGGACCTGCGTGCCAAGGAGATGCACGACGAACGGCTGCTGCATTCACACAAGGCCCAGGAATCGAGGTGGAGCAACAAAATACCTTTCAGGCTGGGCTTCTGGCAGTGCTAAGCGAGCTGATTAAATCCAACAGGCCTTCAATACAAAAATTAAGAAAAACTTGTCGTTGATAAACTGTACATTGACTTGTTGGGAGGCGTGTGGTGCAGTGGTCTGGTGCGTTGGTGTTCGGATCAGGGGAGCACAGGTTCAAACCCCACTGTAGTCAGGATGTCGTTGTGTCCCTGGGCAAGACACTTCACCCCAAATTGCCTACACCTGTGACAATTAATTTTGTATTATTGTGATTATATATATATGCCACGGTTATTAATACTGACACCTAACTTTGCACTAAGGCTGCTGAGCCTACCTATTGTTATTATATATATATATATATATATATATATTAGGGCTGTCAGTCGATTAAAATATTTAATCGCGATTAATCGCATGATTGTCCATAGTTAATCGCGATTAATCGCAAATTAATCGCACATTTTTTATCTGTTCTAAATGTACCTTAGAGGGATATCTTTCAAGTTTTTAATACTCTTATCAACATATGAGTGGACAAATATGCTTTATATGTTTGTTTATTATCATTTGAACAATGACAAATATTCTCATGAATATTAAACACAACAACCTCTGAACATTACAAATATTCGCTTCAATTCAACCTGGAACCTCTCTCATACAATAATACTGTGTGTGTGTGTGTGTGGTGTGTGTGTGTGTGTGTGTGAGTGTGTGTGTGTGTGTGTGTGTGTGTGTGTGTGTGTGTGTGTGTGTGTGTGTGTGTGTGTGTGTGTGTGTGTGTGTGTGTGTGTGTGTGTGTGTGTGTGTGTGTGTGTGTGTGTGTGTGTGTGTGTGTGTGTGTGTGTGGAGACACTGTGATGGATTGTTGGAGCTATGTGCAGCTCAAGGCATATATGCTCCAACGGGAGCTGCCTGGATGCTGCAATCATGTTGCGCGTACTATCCGCGCTGAGTGTGCTGACTTTTCGTACAATGTCCCACTGTCTGGCTACCTGCATAAAGTCAAGTGCTCGGCGCAGTTGTCGGCGAAATGTCATTGAAACAGCTCCTTATATCAGTTAGCGCAGCTAGCTAGCACCAGATGCTAACAACAACAACACGTAAGGTGTGCCTCGCTCGCGCGAGTCGCGCCACACATACACACTCCCTCCCGGTCCTCCCGATGGCCAGTCCGGGCCTGCCAGTGAGCGTGGAAGTGTGGTCTGCCACAAGCGGGCGGTAGGAGCGGGGCTGTCAGCATCAGCTTGTCGATGGTATTTTAAACTCGATGCGCTCTGAAACTACGGCGGCCGAGGACAAAAAATACACATGCGTTAATCGCGTTAAAATAATTAGTGGCGTTCATTTTTTTTTGCGTTAACGCGTTATTAACGCGTTAACTTGACAGCCCTAATATATATATATATATATATATTGCCACTGTTATTATATTGTTTTGATACTACTGACACTTATTGATCTGCTGCTGATAAATAAAAGAGAACCTACATGCACGGCACTAGCATCATGACTGTCTTTGTTTAAACCAGCAGCAGTGCAGCGGTACACAGACTAACCTGTGTGTGTGTAACGTAGTTCTTCAGGTGTGCATGCTTAACATGTATGTTAACATGTATGTATACAAAAGTTTTTAAAGAGCTTTCAACCTCATCCCATTGTCTTTAACACACATTTAACATAATATACTCATTAATATACAAATATACAGTATGAGTACTGTTTTGATACTGACATTTAATCTTTGCACTAAGGTGTGTCTGCACTATTGTAATTGTGTCTGTTGACTGGTAAATAAAAGAGAGAACCAAATGCACTGTACAAAATATCAGCTTTATTGTCAATTTACAATTTCCATGCTGTTCAGATGCCTCTCCACAACATTGCTTCCAGGCGAATACAGAGGAGTTGAAAAGAGCCCTTGGACATTCGGAAATCTTCGATCCACTGCACACGTTGGCACCACCTCCCACCAGGCCGACGTTCTATTGTTCACCCAGAGTTCCGTAGTATTCGCATATCTGGAACACATACAAAGACACAAATTAGCCCTACATAACTCCATAAATCCTACATTAGATAGTATTAATGTGATTTAATGAACGTACCATTGCTGTTCTTTGGGCGTGATAACGGCCATCATCCTCGGCTGTACAACGGCGAAACATGTCCATCGCGTGTGATTTCGTCGTCTAATCCTTTTGTTAAGGCTTCTTAACCGCCTTCGCCTCCGACTCAGCATTTCTATTGCATTTGAATGGTCGATCTGTATTTGTATTTGTGGCTGAGTTATTGGCTTAAATAACTCCGTTACGAAGCTGTATAACACGAGCACCAAAACGTCAACTCCATACCGTGTCTGAGGTCGGAAGGTAAACAGAAGCATACAGCGGAAGCGGAAGTTTTTTTTCTTCTTCTCTCGGTTTTTTGGCGAATTGCAACTTTAAGGTGCATACCGCCACCTACTGTACTCGCCGTGAAGTTGTTTGCGGCCTGCCAGGAAAACCAAAGCAGAAGAAGTGACGTCAGCGGCTCATTTGCCTAATCCACCCCCAGGAACTCATTTTGGTGTGAACGCGATCTGCTTTAGTTCGTCAGAACTAAAAGAACTCTCATGAACTAAAGTTCTCATGAACTACTGTGGGAAAAGTACTTGGTGTGAACGCGCCTAATGATCCATTTATTTATTCTAGTATATTATATAATATTCTAGTGCAACATTTAAATACATTACATGTTTAAGGCCCCAGCACAGACAAGGTTGGAGTGGAGGACCTACTGTATAGAAATCCCTGAAATGATTATTATTCTTTATTATGAATTGAGTTTTTTGAGGGCATTAACCAAAACTGTTTTGTTATCGGCAGGATTGTCAGGACTGGTGAAAAGGCTGATAGTTTAGGGGTCTCGCTTTTGCTGCAGGCAAAACGGCTTAGTTTGTATGTTAAGTTAGTATGCAACTTAGTAGACCCAGGAAGTGGCGTGCCTGTGTGTATGTGAGGGTAGGTTAGGGCTTCCTTTTGTCTGCAATCCATCTGTCCCTTTCAACATCATAGAAGTCCGACTGCTGGAACTCCCGCCATGTCATCTCCTTCTCCATGCCCTGTGCATTATATAAGGAGAAGACTCTGGAGGGGCAGTAGATGTACTTCCCTGGAACCCCTGGGAAGGATGCATGGGTATGAGGGCTGTTGGGACTCTGCTTCAGTGGTTGGTGACAAAACCTGCAGAGACGGCCTGTTGGCAGCTGCACAGCTGCCTTCCTCTTCCCTCTCTCCTCTGCAACCTTTCTCCACTCTGCCCCCCTCTGTCTGGCAGCCTCCAGCTCTCGCTCAAAAAACTGAGTTGCAGCAAAGTTCTCAAAAGACATCCTGGTGTCTTTGAGGCCTTCCTTAGCATAGGTCTTAAAGACCTTGGTGGAGCAGTAAAAGTATTTTACCGTTTTTGACTGGTAAAAAAAATGCACTGAAGAGCCATCCCCAAGATATCGGGATTTAGGCTGACCGCAGGCTAAACAGTTTCTCATCAGCGTCTTTTTCTGAGGCTGTTGTTGCTGCTGCGGCTGCTGTTGATTTGCCAGGACGTCTGCCACAATCTTCTCCACTGAAGCCCTGCTCAGTGAGTCCTCCTGTCTGGGAGCCACAGCTGGAGGGTTGAATATGGCAGGTGGCAGAGTTATGACAGGCACACTGATAGTTTGGCTGCCTGAGGTCAAACTATGCCACAGCTGCTGTGTCTCTAAGACCTTTTCTGGGGATGTGTTGAGGGAAGAGCTGGTATTTTTTAATTTTGCCAGATGTTTAACATATCGTGAGATATGTTGGACTGTGGTCGGGTGAAGGAGGCTGTTCCGGTCTGTGCATCCCCTCTGGACCATGGCAGCGTAGTCCGCATCCACCCGCTTCAGGACATCTTTGGCACCACGGTGGTTTACCAGAAGCTCGTCGATGGCAGCTTTCATGGGTTCTGTCCACCGACCATGGTCCAAGACTTGAATGAGGCCACCAGTTTTAATTGGTCCAGTGCGGGTGGCTCGAGGAGAGGAGGACTGAGGCAGCGGTGCTACCCCTGTCAAGTCTAAAAAAGAAATATATGTTAATTATATTGTTTTATGCCAGTGTGTTGCAAATCAATTAGCTCTTTTAGTCATTTCACTTCACAGCTAATGTAACTTTTGTGGGACAAATAAATGATTATCTTATATTCCTACCTCTTGTTCTATTATGCTTTTCAATGGCTTTTACATTTTGCATACACTTGCTTAATGATTGTTGTTAATAAACAATATTTCAACATGATGATATTACATATATTATGTGCACGCCTGTTTTTAACAGTGAGGTAGGTAGGTAATTAGAATGACCTGTATCTATCAAAGGCTCTGGTTTTTGTGTGGCAGAGGCTTGTGTGAAAGGCGGCAGGGACTTGGTCACAACATCAGAGGACTGCCGGGAACTGGAAGACAGAATTGGCACTGCCCCAACTGGATCAGCAGAGGATTCCTGAAATAGCACAAATATAGTGAATTAGTTAGTCAGCCAGTCTGTCAGTACTTGACAGTAAGTAGATATAAATATGAACTGGATTACCTGAGATTCTGTGCCCACTACAACAGTAGGGGCAGGGCAATGATGCTCTGTCTCCATGGCTACTGCCGCTGGGTTGTTTGGCTGTGCCCTGTTCTTGTCCCAGTTCAAAACAACAGGACGACAGCCTGGCTCCACGTACTGCAGTCCAAATCTCTCCCCCGTGTCCCTGTTGGAGAGCTGCAGTGCTGGGTATTTGGACCTTCCTGTGACTTTTACAGAGATGGTGTTAAGCTCTGAAATCAACCGGGGGTCAAACACGGCTGGCAGCTCCACATCTGGCTGTTTCAGGTCCACCAGCCTCTGGTAGTTCCAGCGCACAACTCCAGTCATAGCTTGGGCCTGGAATAGTTCACAGGACACCCGGTTGCCTGTCACCCATTGGGCTTGGTGTCCGTGGAAACCCTCCTGCTGAGAGGTGCCTCTCACAGGGATCCACACAGGCACGGCAGCTCCCTCGCCCTTGTTGTAATTCAGCTGCAGGGTGCCACCATACCTGTAGAGGATTCCCTCTCCCACTTCAGGGTCGCTCAGGCAGCCTCGGAGGATGTGGATGCGCTGGATCCTCCACACCTTTAACATTGAGTCTTTAAAAAGGAGCAAATCATTGGCATCCTTTGCCATGTAATAGTGATGGAGGACGTCTTCCACTCTTTGCAGCAGTTCCATTGGCTGTGGCACCTTTGTCCTGCAGTGCTCTCTTATGTGCTGCTTGGTGGGGTTAGCAGGAGAAATTCTGCAGAACGTGTACGCCTCCTTCCGCTTCTGGAGATCGCTGTGGTCCACCACAACGAATGCTGCAGAGAGGAACTGGCAGAAGGAGCTGTACAAAGAATGATGCTCGGAGACACACTCCCTGGTAAACCGCCGCATACAATGAAACAAGTCCAACTTGACAATAATGTCTTTGTTAAACTTGTTCCTTGATGCGCAAATGTTCTTGAGATTTCCAGAGGTGGCCTCTGCCAGGATAGCATCTGTGGTCCTCCAGCTGTCCCACAAGTGCTCCTGAGCCCCAGGTTGAAGGACCTTGAAGGCAGCGCAGCAGTCCCTAAAGCATTAAAAAGAAATGTCATTACAGCTATAAACCTTGTACAATATCTTCGTACAAAATTAGTGTAATAATTAACTGTAACTATTCATGTGTATTATATTTATGAAGAGTCAGATTACAGAATAAAATGCACAATTAAAAAACAACTAAAAAAAAAGAATAAACTGTTTTCAATTGAAACTTGTTGTTTATACCTGTCCACCCACTGGTAGCGTGCCTTCTCCACTCCAGCCACAGTGTAGCGTTGAGACAGACCCTCATACAACGGGTTAAGGGACCTATCACACTCTGACTGCAGCATCACCCAGCTCAGGATCATCCAGTTCTCATTCATGATGGCATAGGAAGACATGGTGCCGGACGACAGCACAACCTTCCTAGCCACTCTCCGAGTGTGATCTGACCTCAGTGCCTGACCAAAGGTCCCCTGAAGCAGCAGAGTAAGGAGCTCCTCCTGCCGCTGATACTCACGGACCAGGCACTCCACCAGGTAGTGGGAAGAGACAGAAACTCCACACCAGCCATCACCATCCGAGTATCCACCAAATGGAGCCGGAGTATCTTCCTGTCTGAGGAACCCAGTGATGGTCCTTTGGCCGTAGACTCCTGCCTCAGCATCCCTGACATTCTGCACACACAGCAGGTAGGCCAGATGAGCTCTCTCATATTTCAGATTGAGCGCCTCCGTCAGCTGCTTGGACATGTCCTCTGGTGATCTGCCGCTGCGCCTCATCTGATCCAGGACAGATTTGCAGACTGCCTTTTTGTGAGTCAGGAAGGCCGGCACGATGTTGCTGAAACGCTGGGGTAGCTTCTCCAGCCACTGGGGCTTGTCAGCATGCCAGTACTTTTTGCAGACCTTGCAGGTGAGTCGCGAAGCCAAAATATAGTACTGGCCGCTTGTCCCAAGGATGACTCTTGGCCTTCCAATGCCAGAAGAAACGACCTGAGGGTTCGGACAACCATAGAGACAGGGCAAAACAAAGTTGTTTCTCACCCTCTCCATGATCGCGTGCTCTGGCTTCCAAATGAAATATGGATGAAGCTGATAAAAATTGGGTGAAGGCAGGTCAGATATCGAGTCTATGAGCTCAGGCTGAGGCGGATAACGCCACAGGGACAACATGTTCATTAGATGTCTCACTGGACGTGAACCTGGCCACAGACCCAATGTTTCCAACTCAGTCTTCATCCAAATCTTCTGCTGGTGTGAGCAGTTCCAGTTGGCAACATCCTCATTATAGCCCGGGACAGAGGCTGCAGGCTGGTGTGGTGCTGCTAAGGGGACAGGAGGCGCTGGGCAAGTCAGAGCTGTAAGACACAGTAAAACACCACAGTTACATCAGATAAAATTGAATAAAGCTCTATATAAATGACTGCTATAATACAGTGTCACAGATATCCATACCTTCATCAAGGACAGTGTCTCCCTGCGCTTCCACAGGGGCCATATTATGTGGTGATGAATCTGGGATGATGAGATACAAACAGGCAAGTGACGTATACACATTATACATGGAAAAATTAAGAAGCAGCATTTAAGAAGTTGTGAATAAATGAAAACAGAGACGATGATATCATTACTTAACTTTACCTAAAACGTGAGCACTATACTGTATGACACCGTGACAATGTGATTTGTCAGAATGAAATTGAAGTTTTTGTGAGATACACTGGTAGTATAAGAAGAACACATACTTTGTCTCAACACATTTGGCGCCTGCTCTTCTATCCCGAGCTTTGGGGCAATGGCGAGCAGCTGAGGAGGGACCGGCAGCGGTGCCTTCACTGTGGCTGAAGGATGAAAGGCGAAAACAAACATGAGGGTATATATACATAATATGTATGAAAAAGATTCAAGATGGATCCAAGTGAGGAGTATAAAAACCCAATAACCTTTCAGAGGAGCAGGTCCATCGGGTCTGGACACAGTGGCAGTGGCAGTTGGATAAGTCCTGTGGGCTGTAGAAACAATCCTGTGTCATGTTCCTCAAGTGTTAAGTTGTTTCAAGCTTCACAATCTGTCTTTACCCGTTGTCTCTTTAACAGAATGAAAATACCCTGTTGCATTCACTTGTGAATCCCAATTATTTTAAATAGAAAAACATAATGTCTATATGTGTTTGGAAACAGGTAAAGCAGAGAAACAGCATACATATATAGCAAGCACATCTTTCATTCAAAGGTGTGGCATGATATCTTAGAGGGTAAGAAGCTAGGTTTCCTAAGCCAATATTTAAAATGCCAAATCCTTGTATGACAGTCTAAAAAAAGCATGCAAAAAAGGAAAAACAATTACCATCATTGCTGACATGTTAATTCCTTCAGTTAGTTGGAGAACAGAATAACACAAGCATCAGAACAGACCCGAACACGGATAAGTTATCCCTCCACACTGCTGGAGATAAACCTGTTGGTGTAGACACAGCCGGGGCTCTGGAGACTGCTGCTGGTGGCCCTATAAAGCACAGGTGATGGAGTACAGTTTCCCCTTATACTTTCCAAACTGTAGCAGTACTCCCCCATCACCTCGAGTCGGTCAGATACATCCCCTCCCCTCTGAAGGACCTCAGTGAGAGCATTTGTCCTCACATGCTCATGTTTCTGAGCAGCAGACTTGTCCTGAAGGGAAGGATTTTTTTGTATTCTCATCCCCTCCTCTGAAGGGTCCTGTCTCAGGTGGCCAGATGGACCCTTCCTGAAAGACACTCTCATCTTTCCTGGGAAGAATATGGTTTTCTTCATTATCTCCTGCACACAGAAAAACACAATGCAAAGTATATATATTAAGAAGTGCAAAAATAATCATACTGTTATATTAGCAGAGTTATTCATTTCATTCATTCACGTTAATCAGGATTTGTATAGGTAACACATTTATATTACATGATCAGACAGGCAGACAAACAAACAAACAGAGGGGCAGGTGGGCAGGAAGATTTGTTATGTATTGCCCTGTCAATGTGAGTGAACTCACTTTATTTCATGTTTACATTAATTGGGATTTGTAATGACTAGGTAGCAACTTCTCTATTGCACGAACAGACAGACTGAAAAGCAGATGGGTAACATCTTTAGCCATAACATAATAACAAAAGTACAATAGAAGATAGCAAAAAAAAAGTTTTAAGACTGAATACTGTAGTATTTACCAGATTAAGAACTGCAGCAATGAAAAGAGTCAAATAATGCAGTATTTTGGAACAGTGTTAACAAGATACACCTGTAAAACACATTTGACAGCTCTTTTGCCATGTGTAATGAGTAATAAATCAGCTGCTGTTAACGCTGACATTTACTGTAAATACATGACGTTAGTGTAACGTTAGCTAACAAAAGTTACAGTACCTTAGACACACAGAGTTAAAGACAAACAAACAAACAACTAACAACTATTGCAAAAACAGTGTAACAATATGATAAGTGTTAATTCAGTCATAGAAAAATAAGCCCCACTTACGTTTGATAAGTTTGACGTGATGTTAGAAGTCGAATTGTGTCGCTAATGTCGTCTCTATCTGTAAGATGCTGCTGCTGTTGCTCCGTCTCTCACTCTCTGTCACTGGAAACGGGGTCTCCTTACCTCTACCAAAAGGGCGCAACAGCGCCCCCAATTTCTCGCTTGTGGCCAGAAATATATTGCAGTCACAGTGTAAGAACTACCATAGAGAATGAATGGTAAAGTTAAGAGAGTTAGACCTTACTATACGCGCTCCCCGCGCGAAAGGTCCCCGGCTCAAAACCGGGCAGAAACACTCTTCTTTGATCCTGATCAACTTCAAAGAACTCAACCAAGAAGAGTTATCGGGAATCTAGATAGAGTAAAAAGCACTTTCAGAAATATGGCAGTTGAATGTTGAGTCTTTTCAAGACAATTGTTGGATGAGCAAGACAATTGTTTGTTGAGCATGGCTTTTGAATTGTACGGCTTTGGCTCTCCGTGTATTCAAATCGAAGAGGCATGTCGTCCTGTGAACAACTGAAGGTTGTTAATAGCAGTTATGCTCAGGGTACTTCAATTCTGCAACCAAGGACTTTCTTTCGTACGAAATTTCAGTTGCCATGGTTCAGGTACGCGCTTATCCGAAAGTGTTTCCAAGGGCCTCTTGGTGGCATCCTCGTTCATGGATGTTATAATGTGGTCGGTCGTATTGAAGGTTTACAATTAAATATCAATGTTGCATCTACGCGCAAACGTGTACTTAGCTTTCCAGCAGTTTCTGTAGTGTAGTGGTCATCACGTTCGCCTCACACGCGAAAGGTCCCCGGCTCAAAACCGGGCAGAAACACTCTTCTTTGATCCTGATCAACTTCAAAGAACTCAACCAAGAAGAGTTATCGGGAATCTAGATAGAGTAAAAAGCACTTTCAGAAATATGGCAGTTGAATGTTGAGTCTTCTCAAGACAATTGTTGGATGAGCAAGACAATTGTTTGTTGAGCATGGCTTTTGAATTGTACGGCTTTGGCTCTCCGTGTATTCAAATCGAAGAGGCATGTCGTCCTGTGAACAACTTAAGGTTGTTAATAGCAGTTATGCTCAGGGTACTTCAATTCTGCAACCAAGGACTTTCTTTCGTACGAAATTTCAGTTGCCATGGTTCAGGTACGCGCTTATCCGAAAGTGTTTCCAAGGGCCTCTTGGTGGCATCCTCGTTCATGGATGTTATAATGTGGTCGGTCGTATTGAAGGTTTACAATTAAATATCAATGTTGCATCTACGCGCAAACGTGTACTTAGCTTTCCAGCAGTTTCTGTAGTGTAGTGGTCATCACGTTCGCCTCACACGCGAAAGGTCCCCGGCTCAAAACCGGGCAGAAACACTCTTCTTTGATCCTGATCAACTTCAAAGAACTCAACCAAGAAGAGTTATCGGGAATCTAGATAGAGTAAAAAGCACTTTCAGAAATATGGCAGTTGAATGTTGAGTCTTTTCAAGACAATTGTTGGATGAGCAAGACAATTGTTTGTTGAGCATGGCTTTTGAATTGTACGGCTTTGGCTCTCCGTGTATTCAAATCGAAGAGGCATGTCGTCCTGTGAACAACTGAAGGTTGTTAATAGCAGTTATGCTCAGGGTACTTCAATTCTGCAACCAAGGACTTTCTTTCGTACGAAATTTCAGTTGCCATGGTTCAGGTACGCGCTTATCCGAAAGTGTTTCCAAGGGCCTCTTGGTGGCATCCTCGTTCATGGATGTTATAATGTGGTCGGTCGTATTGAAGGTTTACAATTAAATATCAATGTTGCATCTACGCGCAAACGTGTACTTAGCTTTCCAGCAGTTTCTGTAGTGTAGTGGTCATCACGTTCGCCTCACACGCGAAAGGTCCCCGGCTCAAAACCGGGCAGAAACACTCTTCTTTGATCCTGATCAACTTCAAAGAACTCAACCAAGAAGAGTTATCGGGAATCTAGATAGAGTAAAAAGCACTTTCAGAAATATGGCAGTTGAATGTTGAGTCTTTTCAAGACAATTGTTGGATGAGCAAGACAATTGTTTGTTGAGCATGGCTTTTGAATTGTACGGCTTTGGCTCTCCGTGTATTCAAATCGAAGAGGCATGTCGTCCTGTGAACAACTGAAGGTTGTTAATAGCAGTTATGCTCAGGGTACTTCAATTCTGCAACCAAGGACTTTCTTTCGTACGAAATTTCAGTTGCCATGGTTCAGGTACGCGCTTATCCGAAAGTGTTTCCAAGGGCCTCTTGGTGGCATCCTCGTTCATGGATGTTATAATGTGGTCGGTCGTATTGAAGGTTTACAATTAAATATCAATGTTGCATCTACGCGCAAACGTGTACTTAGCTTTCCAGCAGTTTCTGTAGTGTAGTGGTCATCACGTTCGCCTCACACGCGAAAGGTCCCCGGCTCAAAACCGGGCAGAAACACTCTTCTTTGATCCTGATCAACTTCAAAGAACTCAACCAAGAAGAGTTATCGGGAATCTAGATAGAGTAAAAAGCACTTTCAGAAATATGGCAGTTGAATGTTGAGTCTTTTCAAGACAATTGTTGGATGAGCAAGACAATTGTTTGTTGAGCATGGCTTTTGAATTGTACGGCTTTGGCTCTCCGTGTATTCAAATCGAAGAGGCATGTCGTCCTGTGAACAACTGAAGGTTGTTAATAGCAGTTATGCTCAGGGTACTTCAATTCTGCAACCAAGGACTTTCTTTCGTACGAAATTTCAGTTGCCATGGTTCAGGTACGCGCTTATCCGAAAGTGTTTCCAAGGGCCTCTTGGTGGCATCCTCGTTCATGGATGTTATAATGTGGTCGGTCGTATTGAAGGTTTACAATTAAATATCAATGTTGCATCTACGCGCAAACGTGTACTTAGCTTTCCAGCAGTTTCTGTAGTGTAGTGGTCATCACGTTCGCCTCACACGCGAAAGGTCCCCGGCTCAAAACCGGGCAGAAACACTCTTCTTTGATCCTGATCAACTTCAAAGAACTCAACCAAGAAGAGTTATCGGGAATCTAGATAGAGTAAAAAGCACTTTCAGAAATATGGCAGTTGAATGTTGAGTCTTTTCAAGACAATTGTTGGATGAGCAAGACAATTGTTTGTTGAGCATGGCTTTTGAATTGTACGGCTTTGGCTCTCCGTGTATTCAAATCGAAGAGGCATGTCGTCCTGTGAACAACTGAAGGTTGTTAATAGCAGTTATGCTCAGGGTACTTCAATTCTGCAACCAAGGACTTTCTTTCGTACGAAATTTCAGTTGCCATGGTTCAGGTACGCGCTTATCCGAAAGTGTTTCCAAGGGCCTCTTGGTGGCATCCTCGTTCATGGATGTTATAATGTGGTCGGTCGTATTGAAGGTTTACAATTAAATATCAATGTTGCATCTACGCGCAAACGTGTACTTAGCTTTCCAGCAGTTTCTGTAGTGTAGTGGTCATCACGTTCGCCTCACACGCGAAAGGTCCCCGGCTCAAAACCGGGCAGAAACACTCTTCTTTGATCCTGATCAACTTCAAAGAACTCAACCAAGAAGAGTTATCGGGAATCTAGATAGAGTAAAAAGCACTTTCAGAAATATGGCAGTTGAATGTTGAGTCTTTTCAAGACAATTGTTGGATGAGCAAGACAATTGTTTGTTGAGCATGGCTTTTGAATTGTACGGCTTTGGCTCTCCGTGTATTCAAATCGAAGAGGCATGTCGTCCTGTGAACAACTGAAGGTTGTTAATAGCAGTTATGCTCAGGGTACTTCAATTCTGCAACCAAGGACTTTCTTTCGTACGAAATTTCAGTTGCCATGGTTCAGGTACGCGCTTATCCGAAAGTGTTTCCAAGGGCCTCTTGGTGGCATCCTCGTTCATGGATGTTATAATGTGGTCGGTCGTATTGAAGGTTTACAATTAAATATCAATGTTGCATCTACGCGCAAACGTGTACTTAGCTTTCCAGCAGTTTCTGTAGTGTAGTGGTCATCACGTTCGCCTCACACGCGAAAGGTCCCCGGCTCAAAACCGGGCAGAAACACTCTTCTTTGATCCTGATCAACTTCAAAGAACTCAACCAAGAAGAGTTATCGGGAATCTAGATAGAGTAAAAAGCACTTTCAGAAATATGGCAGTTGAATGTTGAGTCTTTTCAAGACAATTGTTGGATGAGCAAGACAATTGTTTGTTGAGCATGGCTTTTGAATTGTACGGCTTTGGCTCTCCGTGTATTCAAATCGAAGAGGCATGTCGTCCTGTGAACAACTGAAGGTTGTTAATAGCAGTTATGCTCAGGGTACTTCAATTCTGCAACCAAGGACTTTCTTTCGTACGAAATTTCAGTTGCCATGGTTCAGGTACGCGCTTATCCGAAAGTGTTTCCAAGGGCCTCTTGGTGGCATCCTCGTTCATGGATGTTATAATGTGGTCGGTCGTATTGAAGGTTTACAATTAAATATCAATGTTGCATCTACGCGCAAACGTGTACTTAGCTTTCCAGCAGTTTCTGTAGTGTAGTGGTCATCACGTTCGCCTCACACGCGAAAGGTCCCCGGCTCAAAACCGGGCAGAAACACTCTTCTTTGATCCTGATCAACTTCAAAGAACTCAACCAAGAAGAGTTATCGGGAATCTAGATAGAGTAAAAAGCACTTTCAGAAATATGGCAGTTGAATGTTGAGTCTTTTCAAGACAATTGTTGGATGAGCAAGACAATTGTTTGTTGAGCATGGCTTTTGAATTGTACGGCTTTGGCTCTCCGTGTATTCAAATCGAAGAGGCATGTCGTCCTGTGAACAACTGAAGGTTGTTAATAGCAGTTATGCTCAGGGTACTTCAATTCTGCAACCAAGGACTTTCTTTCGTACGAAATTTCAGTTGCCATGTTTCAGGTACGCGCTTATCCGAAAGTGTTTCCAAGGGCCTCTTGGTGGCATCCTCGTTCATGGATGTTATAATGTGGTCGGTCGTATTGAAGGTTTACAATTAAATATCAATGTTGCATCTACGCGCAAACGTGTACTTAGCTTTCCAGCAGTTTCTGTAGTGTAGTGGTCATCACGTTCGCCTCACACGCGAAAGGTCCCCGGCTCAAAACCGGGCAGAAACACTCTTCTTTGATCCTGATCAACTTCAAAGAACTCAACCAAGAAGAGTTATCGGGAATCTAGATAGAGTAAAAAGCACTTTCAGAAATATGGCAGTTGAATGTTGAGTCTTTTCAAGACAATTGTTGGATGAGCAAGACAATTGTTTGTTGAGCATGGCTTTTGAATTGTACGGCTTTGGCTCTCCGTGTATTCAAATCGAAGAGGCATGTCGTCCTGTGAACAACTGAAGGTTGTTAATAGCAGTTATGCTCAGGGTACTTCAATTCTGCAACCAAGGACTTTCTTTCGTACGAAATTTCAGTTGCCATGGTTCAGGTACGCGCTTATCCGAAAGTGTTTCCAAGGGCCTCTTGGTGGCATCCTCGTTCATGGATGTTATAATGTGGTCGGTCGTATTGAAGGTTTACAATTAAATATCAATGTTGCATCTACGCGCAAACGTGTACTTAGCTTTCCAGCAGTTTCTGTAGTGTAGTGGTCATCACGTTCGCCTCACACGCGAAAGGTCCCCGGCTCAAAACCGGGCAGAAACACTCTTCTTTGATCCTGATCAACTTCAAAGAACTCAACCAAGAAGAGTTATCGGGAATCTAGATAGAGTAAAAAGCACTTTCAGAAATATGGCAGTTGAATGTTGAGTCTTTTCAAGACAATTGTTGGATGAGCAAGACAATTGTTTGTTGAGCATGGCTTTTGAATTGTACGGCTTTGGCTCTCCGTGTATTCAAATCGAAGAGGCATGTCGTCCTGTGAACAACTGAAGGTTGTTAATAGCAGTTATGCTCAGGGTACTTCAATTCTGCAACCAAGGACTTTCTTTCGTACGAAATTTCAGTTGCCATGGTTCAGGTACGCGCTTATCCGAAAGTGTTTCCAAGGGCCTCTTGGTGGCATCCTCGTTCATGGATGTTATAATGTGGTCGGTCGTATTGAAGGTTTACAATTAAATATCAATGTTGCATCTACGCGCAAACGTGTACTTAGCTTTCCAGCAGTTTCTGTAGTGTAGTGGTCATCACGTTCGCCTCACACGCGAAAGGTCCCCGGCTCAAAACCGGGCAGAAACACTCTTCTTTGATCCTGATCAACTTCAAAGAACTCAACCAAGAAGAGTTATCGGGAATCTAGATAGAGTAAAAAGCACTTTCAGAAATATGGCAGTTGAATGTTGAGTCTTTTCAAGACAATTGTTGGATGAGCAAGACAATTGTTTGTTGAGCATGGCTTTTGAATTGTACGGCTTTGGCTCTCCGTGTATTCAAATCGAAGAGGCATGTCGTCCTGTGAACAACTGAAGGTTGTTAATAGCAGTTATGCTCAGGGTACTTCAATTCTGCAACCAAGGACTTTCTTTCGTACGAAATTTCAGTTGCCATGGTTCAGGTACGCGCTTATCCGAAAGTGTTTCCAAGGGCCTCTTGGTGGCATCCTCGTTCATGGATGTTATAATGTGGTCGGTCGTATTGAAGGTTTACAATTAAATATCAATGTTGCATCTACGCGCAAACGTGTACTTAGCTTTCCAGCAGTTTCTGTAGTGTAGTGGTCATCACGTTCGCCTCACACGCGAAAGGTCCCCGGCTCAAAACCGGGCAGAAACACTCTTCTTTGATCCTGATCAACTTCAAAGAACTCAACCAAGAAGAGTTATCGGGAATCTAGATAGAGTAAAAAGCACTTTCAGAAATATGGCAGTTGAATGTTGAGTCTTTTCAAGACAATTGTTGGATGAGCAAGACAATTGTTTGTTGAGCATGGCTTTTGAATTGTACGGCTTTGGCTCTCCGTGTATTCAAATCGAAGAGGCATGTCGTCCTGTGAACAACTGAAGGTTGTTAATAGCAGTTATGCTCAGGGTACTTCAATTCTGCAACCAAGGACTTTCTTTCGTACGAAATTTCAGTTGCCATGGTTCAGGTACGCGCTTATCCGAAAGTGTTTCCAAGGGCCTCTTGGTGGCATCCTCGTTCATGGATGTTATAATGTGGTCGGTCGTATTGAAGGTTTACAATTAAATATCAATGTTGCATCTACGCGCAAACGTGTACTTAGCTTTCCAGCAGTTTCTGTAGTGTAGTGGTCATCACGTTCACCTCACACGCGAAAGGTCCCCGGCTCAAAACCGGGCAGAAACACTCTTCTTTGATCCTGATCAACTTCAAAGAACTCAACCAAGAAGAGTTATCGGGAATCTAGATAGAGTAAAAAGCACTTTCAGAAATATGGCAGTTGAATGTTGAGTCTTTTCAAGACAATTGTTGGATGAGCAAGACAATTGTTTGTTGAGCATGGCTTTTGAATTGTACGGCTTTGGCTCTCCGTGTATTCAAATCGAAGAGGCATGTCGTCCTGTGAACAACTGAAGGTTGTTAATAGCAGTTATGCTCAGGGTACTTCAATTCTGCAACCAAGGACTTTCTTTCGTACGAAATTTCAGTTGCCATGGTTCAGGTACGCGCTTATCCGAAAGTGTTTCCAAGGGCCTCTTGGTGGCATCCTCGTTCATGGATGTTATAATGTGGTCGGTCGTATTGAAGGTTTACAATTAAATATCAATGTTGCATCTACGCGCAAACGTGTACTTAGCTTTCCAGCAGTTTCTGTAGTGTAGTGGTCATCACGTTCGCCTAACACGCGAAAGGTCCCCGGCTCAAAACCGGGCAGAAACACTCTTCTTTGATCCTGATCAACTTCAAAGAACTCAACCAAGAAAAGTTATCGGGAATCTAGATAGAGTAAAAAGCACTTTCAGAAATATGGCAGTTGAATGTTGAGTCTTTTCAAGACAATTGTTGGATGAGCAAGACAATTGTTTGTTGAGCATGGCTTTTGAATTGTACGGCTTTGGCTCTCCGTGTATTCAAATCGAAGAGGCATGTCGTCCTGTGAACAACTGAAGGTTGTTAATAGCAGTTATGCTCAGGGTACTTCAATTCTGCAACCAAGGACTTTCTTTCGTACGAAATTTCAGTTGCCATGGTTCAGGTACGCGCTTATCCGAAAGTGTTTCCAAGGGCCTCTTGGTGGCATCCTCGTTCATGGATGTTATAATGTGGTCGGTCGTATTGAAGGTTTACAATTAAATATCAATGTTGCATCTACGCGCAAACGTGTACTTAGCTTTCCAGCAGTTTCTGTAGTGTAGTGGTCATCACGTTCGCCTCACACGCGAAAGGTCCCCGGCTCAAAACCGGGCAGAAACACTCTTCTTTGATCCTGATCAACTTCAAAGAACTCAACCAAGAAGAGTTATCGGGAATCTAGATAGAGTAAAAAGCACTTTCAGAAATATGGCAGTTGAATGTTGAGTCTTTTCAAGACAATTGTTTGATGAGCAAGACAATTGTTTGTTGAGCATGGCTTTTGAATTGTACGGCTTTGGCTCTCCGTGTATTCAAATCGAAGAGGCATGTCGTCCTGTGAACAACTGAAGGTTGTTAATAGCAGTTATGCTCAGGGTACTTCAATTCTGCAACCAAGGACTTTCTTTCGTACGAAATTTCAGTTGCCATGGTTCAGGTACGCGCTTATCCGAAAGTGTTTCCAAGGGCCTCTTGGTGGCATCCTCGTTCATGGATGTTATAATGTGGTCGGTCGTATTGAAGGTTTACAATTAAATATCAATGTTGCATCTACGCGCAAACGTGTACTTAGCTTTCCAGCAGTTTCTGTAGTGTAGTGGTCATCACGTTCGCCTCACACGCGAAAGGTCCCCGGCTCAAAACCGGGCAGAAACACTCTTCTTTGATCCTGATCAACTTCAAAGAACTCAACCAAGAAGAGTTATCGGGAATCTAGATAGAGTAAAAAGCACTTTCAGAAATATGGCAGTTGAATGTTGAGTCTTTTCAAGACAATTGTTGGATGAGCAAGACAATTGTTTGTTGAGCATGGCTTTTGAATTGTACGGCTTTGGCTCTCCGTGTATTCAAATCGAAGAGGCATGTCGTCCTGTGAACAACTGAAGGTTGTTAATAGCAGTTATGCTCAGGGTACTTCAATTCTGCAACCAAGGACTTTCTTTCGTACGAAATTTCAGTTGCCATGGTTCAGGTACGCGCTTATCCGAAAGTGTTTCCAAGGGCCTCTTGGTGGCATCCTCGTTCATGGATGTTATAATGTGGTCGGTCGTATTGAAGGTTTACAATTAAATATCAATGTTGCATCTACGCGCAAACGTGTACTTAGCTTTCCAGCAGTTTCTGTAGTGTAGTGGTCATCACGTTCGCCTCACACGCGAAAGGTCCCCGGCTCAAAACCGGGCAGAAACACTCTTCTTTGATCCTGATCAACTTCAAAGAACTCAACCAAGAAGAGTTATCGGGAATCTAGATAGAGTAAAAAGCACTTTCAGTAATATGGCAGTTGAATGTTGAGTCTTTTCAAGACAATTGTTGGATGAGCAAGACAATTGTTTGTTGAGCATGGCTTTTGAATTGTACGGCTTTGGCTCTCCGTGTATTCAAATCGAAGAGGCATGTCGTCCTGTGAACAACTTAAGGTTGTTAATAGCAGTTATGCTCAGCGTACTTCAATTCTGCAACCAAGGACTTTCTTTCGTACGAAATTTCAGTTGCCATGGTTCAGGTACGCGCTTATCCGAAAGTGTTTCCAAGGGCCTCTTGGTGGCATCCTCGTTCATGGATGTTATAATGTGGTCGGTCGTATTGAAGGTTTACAATTAAATATCAATGTTGCATCTACGCGCAAACGTGTACTTAGCTTTCCAGCAGTTTCTGTAGTGTAGTGGTCATCACGTTCGCCTCACACGCGAAAGGTCCCCGGCTCAAAACCGGGCAGAAACACTCTTCTTTGATCCTGATCAACTTCAAAGAACTCAACCAAGAAGAGTTATCGGGAATCTAGATAGAGTAAAAAGCACTTTCAGAAATATGGCAGTTGAATGTTGAGTCTTTTCAAGACAATTGTTTGTTGAGCATGGCTTTTGAATTGTACGGCTTTGGCTCTCCGTGTATTCAAATCGAAGAGGCATGTCGTCCTGTGAACAACTGAAGGTTGTTAATAGCAGTTATGCTCAGGGTACTTCAATTCTGCAACCAAGGACTTTCTTTCGTACGAAATTTCAGTTGCCATGTTTCAGGTACGCGCGTATCCGAAAGTGTTTCCAAGGGCCTCTTGGTGGCATCCTCGTTCATGGATGTTATAATGTGGTCGGTCGTATTGAAGGTTTACAATTAAATATCAATGTTGCATCTACGCGCAAACGTGTACTTAGCTTTCCAGCAGTTTCTGTAGTGTAGTGGTCATCACGTTCGCCTCACACGCGAAAGGTCCCCGGCTCAAAACCGGGCAGAAACACTCTTCTTTGATCCTGATCAACTTCAAAGAACTCAACCAAGAAGAGTTATCGGGAATCTAGATAGAGTAAAAAGCACTTTCAGAAATATGGCAGTTGAATGTTGAGTCTTTTCAAGACAATTGTTTGTTGAGCATGGCAATTGTTTGTTGAGCATGGCTTTTGAATTGTACGGCTTTGGCTCTCCGTGTATTCA
>NW_022987610.1:1248157-1332874 GCF_902827165.1 Trematomus bernacchii | reverse complement strand
TGTTTAATTGTTTTAAGTGTTTTTAAATGTATGGAACAGTGTTTTGTCTCTTTCAAAACTCTCCCGTCATTGGCCGGATACATGGGGACGATTTTATATTCACTATGACCGTTACTATTCCAGTGAGACGAAGTACGTCCGGTGACAGGAGTGATCCCATGTTAATTTTGTCCAAAAACCAGAGCATTCCCTTATCCCTCTTAGGTGCCTTACAAACAATGGACGTCCGCTCTCGGGAGCGTCGGAGTGGTGCGGTCACCCTAAGTGACAGACCTAAAGTATCCGGGATTCAGGCATCTTCCCTGGCTTGTACATTTTTGGTGATGCGCCCTGGAGGTATCAGACTATTTTAAACAACTTTTCCCCGCCTTTCAAACACTTATTCCGAGGTTTTAGCCAGTCATTTTGCACGAAATCATTTAACATTGACGGTCTCCTGAAAAAGCACATATTCTGTGCATTTTCAGGAGAGCGTCTATGTTAAATGATTTCGTGCAAAATGACTGTCTAAAACTCTCTTCCAGACATTTAAAAATACTTTCCCCGACCATTTAAACATTATTTCTGGCTTGTAAAGTGCAGTTATGCGCCCTGGAGATATTGCACTATTTACAAAATGTAGCACTCTGTTTATTTCACACCTCCAGGAGAGACCAGGGGGAAATCACCTCTCTCTGCCCGCTCACAGAGCCCCGAAGGACGGACTAGAGACCTCCAGCACCAGTCCCTAACAGTGGGACTCTGTTTATTTCACACCTCCAGGGCGGAGACCGGGAAAATCACCTCTCATTGCCCGCTCACAGAGCCCCGAAGGACGGACTAATTACCTCCAGCATGGGCCCCTAACAGTGGGACTCTGCACCTCCAGCAGAGACCAGGGGGAAATCACCTCTCTCTGCCCGCTCACAGAGCCCCAAGGACGGACTAATTACCTCCAGCATGGGCCCCTAACAGTGGGACTCTGCACCTCCAGCAGAGACCAGGGGGAAATCACCTCTCTCTGCCCCCTCACAGAGCCCCAAGGACGGACTAATTACCTCCAGCATGTCCCCATAACAGTGGGACTCTGTTTCTTTCACAGCTCCAGCAGAGACCAGGGGAAAATCACCTCTCTCTGCCCGCTCACAGAGCACCGAAGGACGGACTCGAGACCTCCAGCATGTCCCCATAACAGTGGGACTCTGTTTCTTTCACAGCTCCAGCAGAGACCAGGGGAAAATCACCTCTCTCTGCCCGCTCACAGAGCCCCAAGGACGGACTAATTACCTCCAGCATGGGCCCCTAACAGTGGGACTCTGTTTCTTTCACAGCTCCAGCAGAGACCAGGGGAAAATCACCTCTCTCTGCCCGCTCACAGAGCACCGAAGGACGGACTAGAGACCTCCAGCACCAGTCCCTAACAGGGGGACTCTGTTTATTTCACACCTCCAGGGCGGAGACCGGGAAAATCACCTCTCATTGCCCGCTCACAGAGCCCCGAAGGACGGACTAATTACCTCCAGCATGGGCCCCTAACAGTGGGACTCTGCACCTCCAGCAGAGACCAGGGGGAAATCACCTCTTTTTGCCCGCTCCACAGAGCCCCAAGGACGGACTAATTACCTCCAGCATGGGCCCCTAACAGTGGGACCTCCATAACCTTGCACACCCTGAGTCCCCGGGCCCCCACAGTTAAGCACTCCCCCACGGACTAAACACAGGTATTCACACCCACCAGAACCTCGTGCCCCTGGTGACCTTACAAGGGGGTGGTTTTATGGTGCTTCTGTGTCCGCCCATCAGCATCCATATTCGGCCTTCTTCACGGCATCACCCCCCCTTCTGGGCTGGAGGGTATTCTCGTGCCCCTGGTGACCTTACAAGGGGGTGGTTTTATGGTGCTTCTGTGTCCGCCCATCAGCATCCATATTCGGCCTTCTTCACGGCATCACCCCCCCTTCTGTGGAGGGTATTCTCGTTGCCCCTGGTGGTCTTACAAGGGGGTGGTTTTATGGTGCTTCTGTGTCCGCCCATCAGCATCCATATTCGGCCTTCTTCACGGCATCACCCCCCCTTCTGTGTAGGGTATTCTCGTGCCCCTGGTGGTCTTACAAGGGGGTGGTTTTATGGTGCTTCTGTGTCCGCCCATCAGCATCCATATTCGGCCTTCTTCACGGCATCACCCCCCCTTCTGGGCTGGAGGTTCAAACACTTTAACTTTTGTTCACCCTCCTCTGGCTTACACCTCCTCCGCCAACACTTGAGCGCTCATCACAGGGTTCAGCACCAAGGAGAGTGCCTCCCCGGTGCTGATGGAAAGTGGCACTTTTTCTGCCCCTGGTAACCATCAAGGTTATTGTTTTTTTTTTTATTTTTTATTTTATTTTAACAAAAAACACAGTACACAGAGGCTAAAACATAAACTATTTACACGTACTACTGCTGCTATAACAGTACTACTAAATTTCTTAACCTACGTTTTAAAGTGCAGTTATGCGCCCTGGAGGTGTTGCACTATTAACAAAATGTATGCCCAGGATTCTGGCACCTTTCCTGGCTTGTAAAGTGCAGTTATGCGCCCTGGAGATATTGTACTATTTACAAAATGTATACACAGGATTATAATAATAATTATATACACGGTATACATATTCACAATGTTTAGCGGGATTCAGGGGACCAAATTAGGCGTCTAATTCTTACGGTGCACCAGGGCAAACAGGTTGAGTCCACGGCCCCTGCCCCATCATCAGGAGTGTCAACCAGCCCCGGTCCCGACTTCATTGGCCTCTTTCCCTCCCGCTTCCGCTTCCGCTGCTGCTGCCGCTCCAATGACCCATCAGGTGAAGATGATACAGCAGTACTGTTATAGCAGCCCTCTTCGGAGGTCTCCCCATCTGACAGCGGTAGACATCCTTCTGATGATGATGCAGCTGCTGCCGCATCTGATGACACCCTGAACATGGAGCGGATTCTCAATGCCTCCTTTATACCTGGCGCATTCGCGTAGAACCGGTCCGCCGTGGTTACGTCGTGACACATAAACCTGGCGAGAATCGACCGGCTTTCTGGATCTTGGTGATGCTTGATATTGTCAGCCAGGGCAGTGCGCAGGATTGTGAAGGTGACGGCTGTTTCTAGCCCAGCATCAGCCCATGCCCTCTTCAAGTGAGCGTTCAGGTTCTTGGAGGCCCGATTCCCCCTTGTGAAAAGGAAGAATTCATTCTGAGGACCCAGCAATGCCTCTTTAATCCCCATCCACCGCATGACCCAGCTAAACTCCTCTACTGTAAGCGCCAGCTGTGCTTCGCCATATGTCTTGGCCGTCTTGTGATCCTGCACATGGATGATGTAGCCCTCAGCAGTTCCCCTTATGGCTGCCTCTAAGACCTCACTGTTTTTCATGTTTGCGTACACGCCCGTACGGTGGCCATACAGGAGGCTCCAATGGAGGGTGAGATAGCCATAGAGAAGCTTCTGGGTGGTTGAGGTCGGCGTGCCGGCCATCAGGTCGAGGAGCTCCGGGATGCGCTTCTCAGCGGCCGCCATGGCGGCGAGAAGCTCCGCCTGGCTCGGCAGACGATCCAGTTTGTTCCTCTTCACCTTAAACTGATGTAGAGTGACTGCCTTATTCAAGTGTTTCATGTTGGCTTTCACCTCTCTCATTATGTGGGTCATATCAGACTGGGTGAGCTTGCACCCCCGGGGCTTTGACTCAGACATGTACCCCATGAACTGGTGCACATTCTTCAGGAAGAACTCTGATGTTGTGACTGCCCGGCCCGGCTTTACAATATACTCGCTCCAGCCACGGATCATCTTCATGTTTCTTAGGAACAGCCAGTCTGACAGGCGGTTAACACCATGGGCCATGTATACTATGAAGTTCTTTATCCGGCTGATCTTCGACACAACATTGTCTTTCTGTTTTACTGTCGGAGCGACACCCAAACAGTGATCCAAGTATGTCTGAAGGTACGCCTCCATGCTTCTAGGCAACGTGATTTCACGCATGGTATTCCCCCGTCCACACCCAGTGGACCAGTAATTTGAGGGAGAGGGCAAGTCATTAGCCAGCTTAGAGGCACGGGTCTTCCGGCATACAGGGGTCTCGCTACCGGAGGCTACTGCAAACATGACAGTTTCCACCGGGGTCTTCACAGGGGTCTCGCTACCGGAGGCTACTGCAAACATGACAGTTTCCACCGGGGTCTTCACAGGGGTCTCGCTACCGGAGGCTACTGCAAACATGACAGTTTCCACCGGGGTCTTCACAGGGGTCTCGCTACCGGAGGCTACTGCAAACATGACAGTTTCCACCGGGGTCTTCACAGGGGTCTCGCTACCGGAGGCTACTGCAAACATGACAGTTTCCACCGGGGTCTTCACAGGGGTCTCGCTACCGGAGGCTACTGCAAACATGACAGTTTCCACCGGGGTCTTCACAGGGGTCTCGCTACCGGAGGCTACTGCAAACATGACAGTCTTCACCGGGGTCTTCACAGGGGTCTCGCTACCGGAGGCTACTGCAAACATGACAGTCTTCACCGGGCTCTTCTCAGGGGTCTCGCTACCGGAGGAAACTGGTAATATGACAGTCTTCACTGGGCTCTTCACAGGGTTCTTGACCGGTCTCTTTCCACCGGAGGCTACTGCAAGCATGACAGTCTTCACTGGGCTCTTCACAGGGTTCTTGACCGGTCTCTTCCCACCGGAGGCTACTGCAAGCATGACAGTCTTCACCGGGCTCCTCACAGGGGTCTCGCTACCGGAGGTTACTGGGGACTGCATGACAGTCTTCACCGGGCTCTTCACAGGGGTATTGCTGCCTGAGGCTACTGTGTTTATGCCGGAGGTACTTGGGATTGCCAGGCCCTTAAATCGTATACATTCGTCCTCTTCCTCAAGAACAGCAGCACTCTGCTTCCTGGGTTTTAGCTCCTTTTTCAGCCTGGAGCGCAGGGTCTTCACCTCATCATTGAGGGCATCCTTCTGAGCCCTCAATGCCACATTTTCCAGCATCACCTGCCTGCAGTCCTCGTTGTCACACTCGGTATGTGGGGAGAAGGGTGGAGGGTGCCCGGGGTATTCCTCCTCATTGTCTATATCCAATGATGTAGCCATTCCAATGATGGGGTTAGTCTCACGGAGGTCATGGAGCAACTGCAGTGCCACACTATGCTTCAGCCTTGCCATGACCTGATGTGCCTCATGTCGGGACAACTCAGGGTGGTCATGTTTTACATGACGGTCCAGTCTCTTCCCAGCGTACGAACACCCAGCGATGGGACAGGGTTTGGTCCGAACATTTATCCTTCCACTGGCTATTTTCAGGAGGATTCCCCTCTCCTCCAAGTTCCGCACTGCATGCTTGTGCTTAAGGTGTTTGTTCAATGCCAGATAGAAGAGTCTGCACACCGGGCATTCAGATGACATCCTTCCTGAAACACACATAATGAATTTGATCAAAATTATGTTATAGTTCTCCGTTTATATGCGTTAGCGTGAGCGGTGGTTGCGACACTGGGTCCGATGCATCAATTCATGGTGCATGGACGAAGGGAAGTATTGGGTTACCACCGGGTCAGATGGTCCCACTTCCGCACCAACGCGGGGCTGGTGATGGCAACATTGGGTCCGATGCATCAATACATGGTGCCCCGACCATGAGAGGGTTTGGGGTACCCCGGAACCAGGCACCACCCCAGCAGGAAACGGGTTGTATGGTCAAAGGAGGAAAGAGTAATAGAACCGGGGTAAAGCAAAGAAAGTGTCCGACAATAGTGACTTGTGAGGCGGCCAGAGAGTCTGTCATATCTCGGTCCTATCCTCCAGGCAACGCTGTGGCCAAAACTGGGCTAAAAACTAAAAAAACTAAAAAATATTTCATCCAGGGAAATTTGGGTGAAAATGAAAAAAAAGTACCCGGAAATAGTGCTTCATTAGCCAGCAGCAGTCCCCTGTCGACTCATGTGACATTCCTACAGGGTTACATAGAACCAGGGTGTGGGCTCCGAGCCATCTCCGAGACATCTCTAGTCCGTGTTGATAATGGGGGAAATGTACCCCAAAATAGTCCTTCATTAGCCAGCAGCAGTCCCCTGTCGACTCATGTGACATTCCTCCAGGGTTACATAGAACCAGGGTGTGGGCTCCGAGCCATCTCCGAGACATCTCTAGTCCGTGTTGATAATGGGGGAAATGTACCCCAAAATAGTCCTTCATTAGCCAGCAGCAGTCCCCTGTCGACTCATGTGACATTCCTCCAGGGTTACATAGAACCAGGGTGTGGGCTCCAAGCCATCTCCGAGACATCTCTAGTCCGTGTTGATAATGGGGGAAATGTACCCCAAAATAGTCCTTCATTAGCCAGCAGCAGTCCCCTGTCGACTCATGTGACATTCCTCCATACAAATACATTTAAATAGTAAAAGGTGCACTTGTGCTCTGCATTACCCGGAATTTTATTTTCATAGCCCCATGATAGTGATTAAAAATCATTTTCATGGGAAAAAGTGTTAAAACGCCTGATTAAATTATATGCAGGACCCCAGTGAGCTCCAGACTATGTGCATTGTGTTGGGGAACCATATAAATGATAGAATAAATGCATTTAAATGCAAAAATAATGATTTTAAATCATTTTAGGGGGACAATTGTGGAGAGGAGCCTGATAATGACTCTGCAGCAGGCTGCCTATGAGCACCCAAATTCGGCCTTCTTCACGGAACCACGACCCCTTCTGTGGAGGGTATTCTCGTGCCCCTGGTGAGCACACAATGACCCAGGAAAGAGTCTTCAAAACACAGGTAAAAGTGTGTTAAACAGTGGGGTAACATGTTTGAAATGACAGCACACTGCTGCTTGTTGGCAGGCTGACTCACTTGACTTGTCTCACACACACCCAGGGGGGGAGAAAGAGGACACATTGACCCAGGAAAGAGTCTTCAAAACACAGGTAAAAGTGTGTTAAACAGTGGGGTAACATGTTTGAAATGACAGCACACTGCTGCTTGTTGGCAGGCTGACTCACTTCACTTGTCACACACACACCCAGGGGGGAGAAAGAGGACACATTGGAGCACACAATGACCCAGGAAAGAGTCTTCAAAACACAGGTAAAAGTGTGTTAAACTGTGGGGTAACATGTTTGAAATGACAGCACACTGCTGCTTGTTGGCAGGCTGACTCACTTGACTTGTCTCACACACACCCAGGGGGGGAGAAAGAGGACACATTGACCCAGGAAAGAGTCTTCAAAACACAGGTAAAAGTGTGTTAAACAGTGGGGTAACATGTTTGAAATGACAGCACACTGCTGCTTGTTGGCAGGCTGACTCACTTGACTTGTCTCACACACACCCAGGGGGGGAGAAAGAGGACACATTGGAGCACACAATGACCCAGGAAAGAGTCTTCAAAACACAGGTAAAAGTGTGTTAAACAGTGGGGTAACATGTTTGAAATGACAGCACACTGCTGCTTGTTGGCAGGTAAACATTGTTTAATTGTTTAAGTGTTTTTAAATGTATGGAACAGTGTTTTGTCTCTTTCAAAACTCTCCCGTCATTGGCCGGATACATGGGGACGATTTTATATTCACTATGACCGTTACTATTCCAGTGAGACGAAGTACGTCCGGTGACGGGAGTGATCCCATGTTAATTTTGTCCAAAAACCAGAGCATTCCCTTATCCACCCTCAAAATGGAAAAACGATCCCATCAAATCACACCTACAGATCAAGACGAAGCGAATGGAAGTACTCCCGTAGACCTAGCGTGGGGAAATGTTTGCGAAAAACGTGTGTGAAATGTCCGAAAACGGAGCAATTGCTGTGAATCTCATTGTCACATATTCCTTCTCTATAAAACGATTCAAAGTAGTATTAGTAAGACCTTTCCATAGATACCACGCATGTTAAGGTCAGACCATGCATTTCTATAATAAATATTGGGTGAACATATTAAATTAGTTCCATTCTCATTCTCTTAATTCAAGGTCCGAGGCAAGATTCGAACTAGTGACCTGAGGAGAAATGAGGATGAGATTCACAGCCATAGCTCAGTTTTCGGACATTTCACACACGTTTTTCGCAAACATTTCCCCACACTAGGTCTCCGGGAGTACTTCCTTTAGCTTCGTCTTGATCTGTAGATGTGATTTGATGGATCGTTTGTTAATTTTGACGGTGGAAAAGACAGATAAATGTCCCGTTTCTGTACTGAGAAATCTATATAGATTCGCAGCCTTTGGAAAAGACAGACTGAGAAATCAATATAGCAGACTTGTCCTCAATCATTTTCAAGCGGCAGGGCGAAGACGGGTAAGCCTCGCTCCTTGTTGCGGGAGGTCCAGGTTCGAATCTCCTCTCAGACAACAATTATAATTATTATTATAATAATATATTATATATATATTATAATTTAGTTGAATTAAGAGTGCGAGTCTCTACATTTAGGTTAGTTATTATAGCTTTATTTCTTTTGTAATTATTAAATATAAAACACAGAATTTGTGTGACTATATTAAACTGCCTCTGGCAGTGTGCATTAATTGTTTTGAAATTAGTGTAGATGTCTTAGATATTATATTATTATTACAGTTATTACTCAATGAGCAAAAAAAATAATTATTTAATAATAATAATATAACAATTAGGGCTGTCAAGTTAACGCGTTAATAACGCATTAACGCAAAAAAAAATGAACGCCACTAATTATTTTAACGCGATTAACGCATGTGTATTTTTTGTCCTCGGCCGCCGTAGTTTCAGAGCGCATCGAGTTTAAAATACCATCTACAAGCTGATGCTGACAGCCCCGCTCCTGCTGCCCGCTTGTGGCAGACCACACTTCCACGCTCACCGGCAGGCCCGGACTGGCCATCGGGAGGACCGGAAGGGTGTGTGTATGTGTGGCGCGAGCGAAGCACACCTTACGTGTTGTTGTTAGCATCTGGTGCTAGCTAGCTGAGCTAACGGATATAAGGAGCTGTTTCAATGAAAACAGAGGAGCGACATTTCGCCGACAACTGCGCCGAGCACTTGACTTTATGCAGGTAGCCAGACAGCACACTCAGCATGGATAGTGCGCGCAACACAGCTCATACACACAGGCATATATGCCTTGAGCTGCACATAGCTCCAACACACACACACACACACACACACACACACACAGTATTGTATTATTGTATGAGAGAGGTTCTAGGTTGAATTGAGGCGAATATTTATAATGTTCAGAGGTTGTTGTGTTTAATATTCATGAGAATATTTGTCATTGTTCAAATGATAATAAACAAACATATAAAGCATAGTTGTCCACTCATATGTTGATAAGAGTATTAAAAACTTGAAAAATATCCCTCTAAGGTACATTTAGAACAGATAAAAAATGTGCGATTAATCGCGATTAACTATGGACAATCATGCGATTAATCGCGATTAAATATTTTAATCGACTGACAGCCCTAATAACAATATAATATCTGAGACATCCACTATAATTTCAAAACAATTAATTCCTACTGCCAGAGGTTGGTTTCTAACCCCGACCTCCCACGCCAAGGGGTGAAACTTATCAACCAACACCACCCTGTCGCCTAAAGCTCATAGAGCATAAGTCTCCTATATAGTACAATAACGGGACCCCTGCCTGGCCCTGCCTGGCCCTGCCTGGCCCTGCCAATCAAACTCAACTTTTGTGAGAACCAGGCAAAAGGGGTCAAAATGAGAAAATTGTATCCCAAAATAGTGCCTCATGACCCCGCAAGAGTCCCCTGTCGACTCCCCTGACATTCCTCCATGGGCAAAATAATCAAACTCAACTTTTGTGAGAACCAGTCAAAAGGGGTCAAAATGAGAAAATTGTATCCGAAAATAGTGCCTCATGACCCCGCAAGAGTCCCCCGTCGACTCCCCTGACATTCCTCCATGGGCAAAATAATCAAACTCAACTTTTGTGAGAACCAGGCAAAAGGGGTCAAAATGAGAAAATTGTATCCGAAAATAGTGCCTCATGACCCCGCAAGAGTCCCCCGTCGACTCCCCTGACATTCCTCCATGGGCAAAATAATCAAACTCAACTTTTGTGAGAACCAGTCAAAAGGGGTCAAAATGAGAAAATTGTATCCCAAAATAGTGCCTCATGACCCCGCAAGAGTCCCCCCGTCGACTCCCCTGACATTCCTCCATGGGCAAAATAATCAAACTCAACTTTTGTGAGAACCAGGCAAAAGGGGTCAAAATGAGAAAATTGTATCCGAAAATAGTGCCTCATGACCCCGCAAGAGTCCCCCGTCGACTCCCCTGACATTCCTCCATGGGCAAAATAATCAAACTCAACTTTTGTGAGAACCAGGCAAAAGGGGTCAAAATGAGAAAATTGTATCCGAAAATAGTGCCTCATGACCCCGCAAGAGTCCCCTGTCGACTCCCCTGACATTCCTCCATGGGCAAAATAATCAAACTCAACTTTTGTGAGAACCAGGCAAAAGGGGTCAAAATGAGAAAATTGTATCCGAAAATAGTGCCTCATGACCCCGCAAGAGTCCCCTGTCGACTCCCCTGACATTCCTCCATGGGCAAAATAATCAAACTCAACATTTGTGAGAACCAGGCAAAAGTGGTCAAAATGAGAAAATTGTATCCAAAAATAGTGCCTCATGACCCCGCAAGAGTCCCCTGTCGACTCCCCTGACATTCCTCCATGGGCAAAATAATCGAACTCAACTTTTGTGAGAACCAGGCAAAAGGGGTCAAAATGAGAAAATTGTATCCGAAAATAGTGCCTCATGACCCCGCAAGAGTCCCCCGTCGACTCCCCTGACATTCCTCCATGGGCAAAATAATCAAACTCAACTTTTGTGAGAACCAGGCAAAAGGGGTCAAAATGAGAAAATTGTATCCGAAAATAGTGCCTCATGACCCCGCAAGAGTCCCCTGTCGACTCCCCTGACATTCCTCCATGGGCAAAATAATCAAACTCAACTTTTGTGAGAACCAGGCAAAAGGGGTCAAAATGAGAAAATTGTATCCGAAAATAGTGCCTCATGACCCCGCAAGAGTCCCCTGTCGACTCCCCTGACATTCCTCCATGGGCAAAATAATCAAACTCAACATTTGTGAGAACCAGGCAAAAGTGGTCAAAATGAGAAAATTGTATCCAAAAATAGTGCCTCATGACCCCGCAAGAGTCCCCTGTCGACTCCCCTGACATTCCTCCATGGGCAAAATAATCGAACTCAACTTTTGTGAGAACCAGGCAAAAGGGGTCAAAATGAGAAAATTGTATCCGAAAATAGTGCCTCATGACCCCGCAAGAGTCCCCCGTCGACTCCCCTGACATTCCTCCATGGGCAAAATAATCAAACTCAACTTTTGTGAGAACCAGGCAAAAGGGGTCAAAATGAGAAAATTGTATCCGAAAATAGTGCCTCATGACCCCGCAAGAGTCCCCTGTCGACTCCCCTGACATTCCTCCATGGGCAAAATAATCAAACTCAACTTTTGTGAGAACCAGGCAAAACGGGGTCAAAATGAGAAAATTGTATCCGAAAATAGTGCCTCATGACCCCGCAAGAGTCCCCCGTCGACTCCCCTGACATTCCTCCATGGGCAAAATAATCAAACTCAACTTTTGTGAGAACCAGGCAAAAGGGGTCAAAATGAGAAAATTGTATCCGAAAATAGTGCCTCATGACCCCGCAAGAGTCCCCCGTCGACTCCCCTGACATTCCTCCATGGGCAAAATAATCAAACTCAACTTTTGTGAGAACCAGTCAAAAGGGGTCAAAATGAGAAAATTGTATCCGAAAATAGTGCCTCATGACCCCGCAAGAGTCCCCTGTCGACTCCCCTGACATTCCTCCATGGGCAAAATAATCAAACTCAACTTTTGTGAGAACCAGGCAAAAGGGGTCAAAATAAGAAAATTGTATCCCAAAATAGTGCCTCATGACCCCGCAAGAGTCCCCTGTCGACTCCCCTGACATTCCTCCATGGGCAAAATAATCAAACTCAACTTTTGTGAGAACCAGGCAAAAGGGGTCAAAATGAGAAAATTGTATCCGAAAATAGTGCCTCATGACCCCGCAAGAGTCCCCTGTCGACTCCCCTGACATTCCTCCATGGGCAAAATAATCAAACTCAACTTTTGTGAGAACCTGGCCCTGCCTGGCCCTGCCTGGCCCTGCCAGTCCATTTTTTGTTTTGTTTTATTTATTTTTTGTTTTGTCTTTGTTTTTTATCCTGTCGGACTCAAGTTACACTGTTGTCATCCTTACTTGTTTGCCAACTGCTATTGTGCTGTCTGTCTGGCTGTTTGTTTATAAAAAAACTCAAATAAAAAGTAAAAAAAAACAAAATACGGATAGGCTGTCTGCCGCCCGAACACAAACTGGAAGCTGATTCCACAAAAGTGGAGCTTGATAAGAAAAGGCTCTGGCTCCCATTGTACTTTTAGAGACTCTAGGAACAACCAACAACCCTGCATTCTTGGAACGCAATGCCCTAGTACAGGGGTCTGCAACCTTTTTGACCAAAAGAGCCATTTTGCCCCCTTTTCCACCAATTGTTTTTGTCTGGAGCCGCAAAAACATATTTGATAGCTTGATAGCTTATAAAGTTGTATATATTGTTACATTATACAGTTGTTTTGCATTTATTATGTATTACATTATAGAAAAACGTTTACCTCTAATAATAAACAAAGAACTCTTGTAAGGAGAATTAAAAAAAAATACACAGGCCTGCTTTAAAATAAATCAACACAGCACTTGGGGAGTCCTCTGCACATTTGAAGAAAATGAATATAATTAAAATGGGCCCACTTTGAAATAAATTTCCACTGTGCAAATGGGCAACATTACCTCTACTATGAAGGATGCTACAAGCCTGTCCATCTCTGCTTTGGTTACCGGTCCTCCAAATTCTAATTTGTGCTGCTTCGGAGTCGGCGGCGGCGCACTCACAACATCCTCACTCTGGGTTCGGGGGTCCTTAGCTATTAGCTTCACCTTAGCATGTGTTTGCAGGTGTTTGTTGAGGTTTGACTTGGTGTTTACAGCAGTGGATAACAGCTTCTGGCCTGGACACAGTTTGCACCTCACCGTCACATTCCTGTCTATTCTTCGGACAAACTCAAAGTAATGGGCATACCTCCACCCCTCGAAAGTTATCGCTGATTCAGCCATGTTTATGCAGCACTGCACGTGGAGATGTGGACGCGCAAGTCGCGCAGATTACGTACATATAAACCTGCAGCGGAAACCCCTCTTGTCTGTCAGTGTGATTATGACTGATTTTATAAAAGTAACTAAGTAACGCGTGTCGGGGCAATGTTAGTAACTGTAGTGTGATTACTGAATTATAAAAGTAACGCGTTACACTACTCCGTTACCGACAAAAGTAATATTATTACTAGCACCCAACTCTGGCTGCACCCTAAAAAGAGTTAACTGATTGAATTATGACTGAAGATCGTCAGCTGTCTTCCTCTTCCGTGTTTTTCCTCCAATACGTAAAGGCTGCAGCACCTTTGACAACTTCTCTCCACATATCAAATATACCGGTAAGCCAGCATCGTTTGCTGTGAAAACATATAACTCTGTCCACGCAGAATTAAACCCTCTGTGTTCCTCAGATACTTTTATTTTCTTTGATTTATCCATAGTTCACTCATCGAGCCGGGGGTCAGGTTATTCGCCTGCAAGAAAAGGCGCTGGTGCGGGACCATATGACGCATTTTTTAGTTGACTTAATTAAAACAGTTTTGTTTTTTTAAATGTATGTGTCACAGTATCACCTCAAAATACAAGATACGAAACATTTTCAACCGTGCAATAAATATTAATAGTCCCACAAATATTTTTATTTTGTTTCCTTCTTAAGCTCAAGGGAGCCAGAGTAGAGGGCTTAAAGAGCCGCATGCGGCTCGAGAACCGCGGGTTGCCGACTCTTGCCCTAGTAGGACAGTAGGGTATAATGAGTCCTTTAAGGTAAGATGGCGCCTGCCCATTAAGGGCTTTGTAGGCGAGAAGAAGAATTTTAAATGCTATCCTGTGTTCTATAGGGAGCCAGTGTAAGGCAGCCAGAACAGGAGTAATGTGGTCCCTTTTCCGAACTCTGGTACACGTGCTGCAACATTTTTTAATCAGCTGACTTTTTGGTACACCCTGATAATAAAGAGTTACAATAATCCAGCCTTGAAGTAACAAATGCATGGACTAGTTTCTCTGCATCGTTTTGAGGCAAGATATGCCTGATTTTTGCAATGTTACGTAGATGAAAGAAGGCGGTCTGTGAGATTAATTTTATGTGGGCGTTAAAGGATAAATCCTGATCAAATATAACACCAAGATTCCTTACAGTCTCACTGGAGGCCAAATTAATGCCATCCATAGTTAGTATATCTTTAGATAGTTTGTTTCCCAGATTCTTTGGGCCGAGTACAATAACTTTTGGCCGTGTTTAACATCAAAAAGTTTAAGGTCATCCACGTTTTTAAGTCCTTGAGGCAGTCTTGAATTTTATTTAGATGATTAGTTTCATCAAGCTTGATGGATAAATATAGTTGAGTATCATCCGCATAACAATGAAAATGTACAGAATGATTCCTTATAATATTGCCTAACAGAAGCATATATAATGTGAACAAAATAGGTCCAAGCACTGAGCCCTGTGGCACTCCGTGGCTAACTTTGGTTTGTATGGAAGATTCATCGTTGAAACACACAAACTGAGACCGTTCAGATAGATAGGACCTAAATCAGCCTAAAGCAGTTGCCTTTATGCAAACTAAGTGCTCTAGTCTTTGCAATAGGATGTCATGGTCGATAGTATCAAATGCAGCACTGAGATCGAGCAAGACAACACATGTGCATGTGTGTACCTACCTGTATTCTGTATACATCTGTGTGTGTGTATTACAATGTACATGTTCGTACCTACCTGTACGAGTGGGTCTTGACTTGGTCTCGACCTCTTAAAGATCTCCTATCATGCTATTTTTAGGCATATATTATGGGTCTCAGATATATACAAATATATAAAAAAACATGTCTGGGATGTGTTTTGCTCAAAATACCAAACATATCATGCATTTTAGACATCCCTCATATCCATATGTTTCAGCCCTGTTACTAAAGTGCTGATTCTGGGTCTAAAGCTTTAAGAAAGAAAAGAATGAGGTGGGGGAGCTTGTGCTGAGTATCTGATCAGGAGAATTCTACCCAGATACAGCTAAATCCTGCCGTGATTAAACGCCATATCATGTTCGTAAACAACATCAAGGATTATTTCTGAAACAGTATGGAGCTCAAATGCTTTTTCTCTCGCGGGTTTACCACAAGGACAGTACCTTTTATATCCTGCTTTTTTACACATACTCTCTCCAGTACAGTAAAGCGTTAGCTCTGAGTGTTAGCGATGCTTGCTAATGTAAACACAGACCATATTATTCCAAAACATGTCGCGCATTGTTTCTGATACAGCAACGTTTCTGATAGGGCCGGAACGTAAAGCCAGCCCACATTTTAGTAATGTCGTCATGACAGCAGCAAATCTGGATCAGCTCCGTTGTACCTCCATTTTTTGAGATTTGGGTACCGAGGAAAAGAGAGAGGGTTGTATTTTCTGACACTTTGTGAGTCTCCTTACACACCGGGGACACATATTTATGTATAAAAGACATCGAAAAGTGCGTTTGGCATGATAGGAGACCTTTAAGTCTTGGTCTTGGTCTTGACTTGGTCTCGACCTCTTAAAGTCTTGTTTTTTTCTCACTGTTTGGTTTGGTATTCAACAGTTATCAAGATGTAAAACTTATATTATCAGGGTCATCAGAAAGAATAACATGTTTTGTCAGTTAATAATATAAAATAATAATAATAAAATCCATCATTATCTGGAACAATGATACAGTTTTTTGTTTTTTTATAACCAGGTACGGGCAACATTAGCCCGTACCTGTGCACGTTCCTGCTGCAGGGTGCGGAAGCACTCAGATCTTGTACTTGAGTAAAAGTACAAGTACCAGAGTGTAGGAATAGTCTGTTACAGTAGAAGTCCTGCATTCAAAATGTTCCTCAAGTAAAAGTAGACAAGTATTATCATCAAAATATAGTTCAAGTACCGACAGTAAAAGTAGTCATTGTGCATGTTGAGGTTAAAGGTGGGGTAGGTAAGTTTGAGAAACCGGCTCGAGATACACTTTTTGTTATATTCCATGGAATGCTCTTAACATCCCGATAGCAATGAATATCTTAAGTGCTTTGACAAAAAATCCATAAAAAAACGTCATCTGTGGAAGCCGTAGTACTGTAAAAAGTACGACCAATCATTTTAGCCGGCCCGGCTAAAATAACTGGATGGCCTACCTGCCTGTCAGCCTTCCATCTGTGCACAAACTTATCTCGTGCACTCATTGGTCATGTGCGCGTTCGTGTGTGTTGGAGGAGGGGCTCTGTAAGGAAGTGGCAGATTTTTTCCGGTTGTGTATTTTCAAATTCTAGCGCACTCGAGCTGGTTTCTCCAAAATTACATACCCCACCTTTAAGGATGGCAGCTTCCTTTATAATTTTGGTAATATTAATTTGTTCTTATTTAATTTTACTTTGTATATATACCCCGAAGACAGTTTTGTGTACATAAATACGTCATTAATAAACAACTGTACCACACAGTACCGCTAGAGGCCGCTACACCGTGAAGTCTGGAGAAGAAGAAGAATAAGCCCCGCCCACTGTGCTGTTATTGGCTGTTATTGTCAGACAACAAAAACGGGAAACGGCTTTGGTTTCCCGTTTTTTCGTTTTTGATTTAACACGAAAAAAGGCTGGTATTTTCGGTTTTTGGTTAAAACGAAAAATCAAACTGACAAAAAGTACACGGACCGAATTGACACTGCGGTCAACTGAGCCGTCTCTGGCGTTTGCTTGGTCAAATCAGCAGCTCTTCATTTTTTAGTGCGTGCCTTAACAGTAAACGCCGAGAAGCGGCACTGCTAGACCCTTGTCACTCTTGTTGGCCTCTTATGATGCTGCTGTCTTTTAATATATGATTATTTCTCTGCCCCTAGTTCTTTCCTCACAGATTCTTCAGTCTCATCAGCCTCATCTTTCAATCAGTCCCAGTCAACGCATTAGTCTGCAGCACACTTCCAGTGTCTGACTCCATAGAGATATTGTCCTGATGCTGTACAAGGGTGATGCCCCATGATCACAAAATTATCCCTGTAGAGCAGGGCTTCTCAAACTCCGGACCAAGGTCCGGATCCGGACCGAACTGCAAATCAATCCGGACCGAACCCTGTGTCCCATTATATAAAAAAATAAAATTATAAAAAAATAAAAATAAATAATAATTCTGATTCTGATAAATTAATGTACATCATCATGTACGCGCGTCTTGTGTCTGACGCGTTGTGAGAATGAACGTGCATATATATTTACTTGTGTGTGCGAGCGTGACACGCATAGCAGACCGCAAGTTAACCGCAAGTTTACCTTGACTTTCTAATGCTTCTAATGCCTTTTTTGCCGAGGTTCAAGGCATTGACTACAGACAAACAGTGCCATTTCTCCCACTAGTTCAAGCCATACAGTATGGTGACCATACTGTATGTATGTATTGAATGTGTGTGTGTGTGTGTGTATACAGGGGCGCCGTTTACCGACAGGCAAGGCAGGCAAGGCAGGCAAGTGCTTGGACCAGAAGGGGGCCCCCAAAGAAGGTAGATTAAGAAGGTCCACAGCAACGACAACATGAAACACCCTTTAATTTACTGCAACGACATGTCGGGAAACCGGGGGCCCCATGCATAGAGCGCCAATAAACAGCTTCTTAATTTCAGTTTCGTTTCTCCGCTCGGGGGGGGGGGGGGGGGGGGGGGCGACGACTTTACTGGCATTGATCCGGACCAGTGACCTTGTATAAAGTTCACAACTGGACCTTTAATAAAAAGGTTGAATACCCCTGCTGTAGAGTCTAAGTGCCAATGACCTCATATTACATGCTTTTATCGAAAGCGACTTACATACACTCAATACTGTGGATGTACCAGGTGCTATTTGGGGTGAAGTGTCTTGCCCAGGGACACAACAACATGGTGACTGCAGTGGGGATTGAACCTGTGCCCCCTGATCCAAAGAATGCACTGAGCCACAGCCTCCCTAGCCATATTATGTCTCTCATTAATGTTACATCACCTCTTATAACTATTTTCTTTCCTTTATTCTTTGTTCTCTTCTCTTGACTGAATTAAACAAGTCCAGTCTATAAGTAATACCATTTGAAGTCCTTTTCCTCTACCTTTTTAACGCTACGTTTGCAATATTTATTCAAAGGTCACTAGTTATTTAAATAAATCAATATCTGAGGTTAGCAAACAGATACTAACTTTATCTAGAGAGCCAATGACACCCATGAAGAATTGATCCTCCTGCAAATCTTTTCATCTGCTGTATTAATAAAATTACCATGTGTTTTCAAATTGAAAATAACAATGGCATTAGACAGTTAGGACAAGCTGCTGTGATACATTTGTATACTGCCTTTCTACCTTACCAGACACAGCACTATATCATTTGACTCCAATCATCCATGCACATACATGCCTCTGACATGGCTGTTTGCAAAAACCTTTCATACGAAGATCATATTCTGCTGAGGCACGGACAAGAGAGGTCGTGTGCTGCTGTCCTGGTGAGATTTTGATGTAACGGAGAGACCGGAGCGGCTTCGCGTTCGGGCTGCGGCCTGCTTTACACCTGCTGTAGCGGAGGCCTGTATCCACCTGCTCCACCTGTCGTGCTCTACGGTGCCGAGGAGGTTTTACCACGGGGATATCGCGGAGAGACCGGAGCGCCTCTACGTTTCGTGCTGGACCTGCTTCGCCTATCCTGTACTGCTGTGCTGAGGAGGATCTTCACCGGGGACATCGCGGAGAGACCGGAGCGCCTCTACGCCTCGAGCTGGGCCTGCTTCGCCTATCCTGCTGTGCTGAGGAGGTTTTGCACCGGGGATATCGCGGAGAGACCAGAGCGCCTCCACGTTTCGGGCCTGCTTGCACGCCTATCCGGATGCTGTGCTGGTCTGGGAAAATGGCCCCTATCGTGATTCTGCTATGCCTGTTAGCTATTTTGGACAATGAGAAGTTCTCTCGTCATCCTGAGAAGTCGACTGGGTTCAGGTCTGTTCTACCTCCTGCAGTGGACATCCCCTGTAAAGGTTCGGATGTGTTACACAAACAATTACTGGTTGCCTTGTCACAGACATTCAGTTCGACAAATGTTTGTCTTTCTCACTTGCCTGCTATGATGGTTCTTCAGGACTGCTTCTTGAGCTCTAATCTCACTTTCGCGGAGTTTGCTGATGACTTTAAAGCAGATGACAATGTATGTGTGTCGGTTAAGAGGAAAAGGTGCTTGTTTTTTTTGCTATTATTACTATCAGGGAATGTACAACTAAACCCTGGACCGCCCAGTAGCAGTAGTAGTCAGATAGCTACTCCTGCTGATTTTATTTCTAGATCTGGGTTGGGATTCATTCACTTAAATGTGTGCAGTCTGTTACCTAAGTTAGATTTTGTCCGCATTTGGGCGAGCTTGACTGATGCTGATATCATTGTCTTATCAGAAACGTGGCTAGATAAATCTATTTTGGCCTCTGACATCTACTTAAATGGTTATAGTGTATATCGTACCGACCGTCCTAAAAAAGGTGGTGGCGTTGCCATTTATGTGAAAAATAAGTTTTGTGTAACCAAGATGGTTTCCAAATCTATTAGTAAACAACTAGAATTTTAATCTTAAATATTGAAGTAGCAAAGGGTCAACAGCTCATGGTGGTGGGCTGCTACAGACCCCCCTCAGCTGTCAAGGACTCTTTATCTTCATTGGCAAAACTTTTATCTCAACTTGACTACAAGGAAATAGTGCTGCTTGGTGATTTTAATTGGGACTGGTTAACCTCTGTGTCAGAGTATTTTAAAAACCTTTGTATCTCTCTGAATATTACTCAGATTATAGACCGTCCTACTCGCCCTAACATTAAGTCCCCAAATAAATCCTCCTTAATTGATCTCATTTTAACTAATGTTCCCCATAAATACTTATCTGTGGGAGTATTTGCAAATGATCTGAGTGATCACTGTGCTGTAGCCACAATTAGGGACACAAAAGTCCAAAAGGTTAAACCTCGCATTATCAGTAAGAGAGACAAAAAACATTTTGTGGAGCAGGGTTTTGTACATGATCTGTTTGATTTTGATTGGGGTAAAATCGATCTGTGTGCTGATGTAGAAACTGCATGGTCTTATTTTTATCTTGGTTTTATGGAAATGATAGATAGACATGCACCCCTGCGTAAATTTAGAGTGAAGGGACGAGACAACCCTTGGTTTTCTGCTGACTTATCTAGTCTCCTACATGAGAGAAACAAGGCCTGGGCAAAGGCTAGGAAATCAGGCTCAGAGGTAGAATGGCTACGCTTTAGGCAGCTAAGAAATAGCTTCACATCACAAATAAAAAGTGCTAAATCGAAGTATTATCTGTCAGTTACCACAAAGAACCTGAATAATCCTGGAAAATTTTGGAAAGCCATAAAATCGATATCCACCGGTGATATCCGTAATGAGCTACCTCCGTGCCTTACCACAGCATCTGGCACTATATCGGACAGGGCCACTATGTTAAATTGTTTTAATGAGCATTTTGTGTCCTGTGGCTCTCTGTTTGATTCTGTGACTAACTCTGCTTCTGTGAACACCACAGTCTGACTCTGAAAAACGTGTTTTGGAAAACCCTTTTAGTTTTACTCCTTTTACTGTTGATGTTGTTCGTGAAGCTTTAACCAAGTTAGATCCTAAGAAACCGGCCGGCCCGGACAACGTAGAACCTTTCTTTTTAAAGATAGCTGCAGATTTTATTGCTCCACCTCTCACTACTCTTTTTAACCTCTCCCTCAGCACAAGTCAGCGTATGTCCTGCCTCTACTAAAAGGTGGGGAGGCCACCTTATTAAATAATTATAGGCCCATCTCCAAATTATCAGTTCTGGCTAAGGTTCTTGAACGCCTAGTGAGTGAGCAGGTAAAGGTGTTTTTATGTACAAATGACATCCTGTCTAAACATCAGTCAGGCTTCAGAAAGCAACATAGCACCATCACTGCCACAATGAAAGTGGTGAATGATGTGGCGAGTATTTTAGATAATAAGCAGAGCTGTGCAGCTCTATTTATTGACCTTTCCAAAGTGTTTGATACCGTCGATCATCGCATCTTAAAGCAGAGGCTACTCAGTATTGGCATATCCAGCCATGCAGTGGGGTGGTTTGTGAACTACCTCTCTGAAAGGTCCCAATGTGTTAAGTTCGATGGGCTGTCTTCTGAGTGGTTAAACATTACTAATGGTGTTCCTCAAGGTTCAGTTTTAGGTCCACTTTTATTCTCCATATATATCAACAGTTTAGGTGAAAATGTCGATGGAGCAACCTTACATTTTTATGCGGACGATACCGTTATGTACTGTGCACGTCCCTCCATTAAGGAGGCTGTTGTTGAATTGCAAGCTGCTTTTAACATTATTCAGACTCAGCTCTCTGAACTAAAGCTTCTTTTAAATGTTGATAAAACCAAGGTAATGCTCTTTTCAAAAGCTAAAAAGACACCAGAGCCTGTTTTAGATATTGTAACTACGCAAGGAATAAAACTTGAAGTGGTTGCCTGTTACAAATACCTTGGTATCTGGCTTGATGATTGTCTCACTTTTAAACGTCATGTCAATAACCTGCTTAAAAAACTGAGGGTTAGACTAGGTTTCTTCTACAGGAACAAGTCCTGTTTCTCGCTAGAGGCCAGGAAAAGGCTAGTCACTGTGACCTTTTTACCTGTGCTGGACTATGGTGATTTGATTTATATGAATGCACCTGCCAATTGCCTGGTCAAGTTAGATGCTGCGTATCACAGTGCACTGAGATTTGTGACAAACTGTAAAGCATTAACCCATCACTGTACCCTGTATGCAAGGGCTGGTTTGCCTTCGCTAACTGTACGGAGGCTCAGTCACTGGTACATTTTTATATATAAAGCCATGTTAGGGAAACTTCCATCCTACATCTACTCCCTGATCTCACGGCGAATTGTAAGTGGCTACTGCCTGAGATCGCATGCTGTGGTTTTATTAAATGTGCCAACTGCTAGGACTGTCTTAGGGAAGATAGCATTTAGATGCGCAGCTCCACTGTCCTGGAATAGTCTGCAATTGAAATGGAAACTGAGCAATCTGGTGCCACTAAATGTTTTTAAAGCTCGGTTGGATGCTACTGAATCGGAAGCTGTTGGTACCTGTTCATGTGGATAGTTATGTAAATTGTAATCCCTGTAATGATACTGTATGATGTCCTTTTGTTGCTCTGTTTATGTTTTTAATGTTTCATGTGGAACCTACTTGAGCAGGTCTCCCTTGAAAAAGAGATCAATGATCTCAATGGGATACAACCTGGATAAATAAAGGTTTGAAATGAAATGAAATGAAATGAAAGGCACTATCAGCCCATAACATTATACAAAAAATATATATAAGTGACCCGTAAGGCTAAATTAATGTTATAGATCTTTATATAACATCAATAATATAATAAACTTCAACCAAAGTCAATTTCAGGAGTGGTGTTTGACATAGTTTATGTTCAATTTCAAATATTTTAGTCTTTTAGAATTATTTACTTTAATTTAAAAAAGGTTTTTGTGAGAAATCATTTCAAAAAATAAAAATAAATGTACTTAAAATATGTTTAATAGGACGATGTGGATCTATTTTGTCTCACCTTGTAATTACACAATCAAAGACTCTATTATACGGCTTTGGACTTCACTCACCAAAAAACAGTTTTTATAATGTTTTGCATTTTGTACTCTTTCGTAGACAATTTGGACAAATATTTTTCGAACTAAAAATATCCTATGATCGCATATGTATACCCTGCTCACTCAGTATTATTTTAGGTACAATTTATATTTTAAATGTAATGAAAACGCCAACTCAATAGTGTGTTCAAAATAGACTTTAAGATATTGTAAAAAAAAAAACTGTTATATAATGTATTCTTAACCCTCCTTTATCTTCACATTTACTTTACACCCTTTATCCTTGGGGGTCATTTTGACCCCAGGAGTTTAAAGCTCAAGAAAATGATCATATTCAAAATTGTTACCAAAATGTATGTTTCAGGTGCTTTATGTTTCTTTGTTGATGATCTAAATATCAAGTACAAGTGTTTAAATAAAACACATACTCCCCCCTCCACCCACATTTTGAGATGGCATTATACATCCATAATTCCTATTATGTGACTATCGTAAAATATATAAATCACCATAGAATCTCACTGATTGACGTAACATTTTAAAGGATGATCTTTTTGCTGTTGTTAAAGGATCTATATTATCTCCAAGTACAATTTTGGCATTTAAGAAATGTACATCATATTATCAAGGATAGTAACATGTATTATGTTTGGGGCCAATATGGAAATATTTCCCTTCTAGTGTCAGCATTCCAAAGGCTCCTTTTGATTTCTACACTCCTGCCAAAATGAACAACCCAACCCAATGTGGTAAGTGGTTCCCACCCACCTCCTAACTGTCCCCATGCATGCACCTCACCTATAAATTCATAATCTCAAGTATATTGTTTCATCAATCCTCTATTGATGGTGTTATGAAGAGCTCAATGCTGACTTCAGGTCTTAGACATGGCTGACAGCGTACCTTCTGGGGCCTGGAGCCATTTTCATGACAGCACTAAACTTACCCTGTTGTTCAAGTGGGGAGCGGGACCATAATAACTTTCCATTTTTGAGAAGTAATGTGTCTGCTTGTGTTTGAGAGACAAAAGGAGCATCTGCACTGGGGTATTCAGGGTGGACTTTGACAGAGGATTTCTCAGAAAGCACACAATAAAAGTATTATATAGTCTTTGTGCTAGTAGTCTAACTAGTACTGAGTCCAAAATGATCAGTCTTCTCAAGAACTTATGGTAAAAAGTATTTGTATTGCTCCTTACATATACAGGTGCATCTCAATCAATTAGAATATCGTGGAAAAGTTATTTATTTCATTAATTCAATTCAAAAAGTGAAACTCATATATTATATGGATTCATTACACACAAAGTGAAATATTTCAAGGCTTTATTTGTTTTAATCTTGATGATTACGGCTTACAGCAAATTTGAAAAAAATCGTGAAAAAGTTCAATATTGTAGACTCACAGTGTCACATTCTAGCTCTCAGCTAATGAACTCAAAACACCTGTGAAGGTTTCCTAAGCCTTTACATAGTCTCTCAATCTGGTTCAGTAGGCTTCACAATCATGGGGAAGACTGCTGACTTGACAGTTGTCCAGAAGACAGTCATTGACACCCTCCACAAGGAGGGTGTCAAAAGGTCATTGCTAAAGAAGCTGGATGTTCACAGAGTGCTGTATCCAAGCATATTCATAGAAAGTTGAGTGGAAGGAAAAAGTGTGGTAGGAAAAGGTGCACAAGCAACAGGGATAACCGCAGCCTTGAGAGGATTGTCAAGCAAAGGCCATTCAAACATTTGGGGGAGCTTCACAAGGAGTGGACTGAGGCTGGAGTCAGTGCATCAGGAGCCACCACGCACAGTCGTATCCAGGACATGGGCTACAACTGTCGCATTCCTCGTGTCCAGCCACTCCGGAGACAACGTCAGAAGCGTCTTACCTGGGCTAAGGAGAAAAATAAATTGTCTATTGCTCAGTGGTCCAAAGTCCTCTTTTCAGATGAAAATATATTTAGCATTTTATTTGGAAATCAAGGTCCCAGAGTCTGGAGGAAGAGTGGAGAGGCACACAATCCAAGTTGCTTGAAGTCCAGTGTGAAGTCTCCACAGTCAGTGATGGTTTGGGGAGCCATGTCATCTGCTGGTGTTGGTCCACTGTGTTTTCTCAAGTCCAAAGTCAACGCAGCCGTCTACCAGGAAATGTTAGAGCACTTCATGCTTCCTTCTTCTGACAAGCTTTATGGAGATGCTGATTTCATTTTCCAGCACGACTTGGCACCTGCCCACACTGCCAAAAGTACTAAGACCTGGTTTAGTGACCATGGAATTACTGTGCTTGATTGGCCAGCAAACTGGCCTGACCTGAACCCCGTAGAGAATCTATGGGGTATTGTCAAGAGGAAGATGAGAGACACAAGACCCAACAATGCAGACGAGCTGAAGGCCGCTATCAAAGCAACCTGGGCTTCCATAACATCTCAGCAGTGCCACAGGCTGATCGCCTCCATGCCACGCCGCATTGATGCAGTCATTTATGCAAAAGGAGGCCCAACCAAGTACTGAGTGCAAACACATGAACATACTTTTCAGAAGGCCGACATTTCTGTATTAAAAATCTTTTTTTTTATTGGTCTTATTTAATTCTAATTTTCTGATATACTGATTTTTGGGTTTTCATTAGCTGTAAGCCGTAATCATCAAGATTAAAACAAATAAAGGCTTGAAATATTTCACTTTGTGTGTAATGAATCCATATAATATATGAGTTTAACTTTTTGAAATTGAATTAATTAAATGTATTAACTTTTCCACAATATTCTAATTTATTGAGATGCACCTGTAGCAGAAAGACAGGCATTGTTGTACTCAGGAGGGGACTTTGACAGGAGAGTACTCAAGAAGTACACAGTAAAAGTATTTCATAGTATTTGTGATAGTTGTCTAACTACAACTGATTCCAACGTTATCAGTCTTGTGAAAAACGTATGGCCAAAAATAATGTTATCGCTCATCAAAGATAGCAGAAGCTCGTCATGTTTGCACTGTCTAAAGGCAAATAGTTGAGACCTGCCCACCTATGGAAACGAAACAGCAGCGTTAAAAAAATCTTGGAGGTGGGCGTATCTGAAGCTTGGGGATTTTTTGCGAGCAACGCGACCAACAACCAATCACATGAATCTCCCGCCCCCGACATACAAAGCTAAAAAGCCCGAAGTAAACTGGATATAAACTCCCCAATCAGGCGAAAACCTACCACTGTCTCTGCCACCTCCCTCCATGCCTGGCTCCTCGGGTTTGTATCCCGGTAGGTAAATAGGGACTGGTCATAGCACCGGGTGATTCCCTACCGCTATAATTAATTTATCTTCCATTTTTTGGAATATGAGGAAATGACCTGCGGTATGTCTCTCCCAGGATCCCAGGTTTGATTGGCTAGCGCTTGTACTGTCAGATTTGCATAAACGGGATTTGATTGGCTGATGCTTCCACCTCAGCTTCAAAAGTTGAACATTGCTCAACTTTTGAAGCCTGAGATGCCTGGAAATCTCCGCTTTGCTTCCCACAATGCAGTTCGGCGAAAAGTGAGGCAAAGTGACGTCCCCCCATTCAAAGTGAATGGGCAGAAGCGTTGGAAGATTTTTTTAACGCTGCTGTGTGGACGCTCCGTAACAGTAAGTAACGTTTTGGGGCAAAATTGAAAAACAAAAAAACTAACCGTTTCTGGGTTTTTTTTTGTTTAAATTATGCCTTAAAAAAACGGTCAAAGTACCTTCGTCCCTGACCTGACGAAAACATTCAAAAAAATGAAAGTAACATTTTTTTTTTTAAAACCTGTGAAAAGAAAAAAATTGAATTTAGTTTCAAAAAATGTAGTGAAACAATTTACAATCAAACAAAGTGAAGAAAAAAAAATACTGCGCTAGCAGTTTCTAAAAATTTGAAAGTTGACAGTCAAAAAAATGGGAAAAATAAAATGTTCTAAAAAAGGGAAAATAAACAACAGCTGAAAAAAGAAAAAAAACATGTCCGACATGTTATGTTAAATAAACGACAGTTGAAAAAAGAAAAAAAACAACATTGACAGTTACTGTAGGTATAAAAAAGTGAAAAATCGACAATGAATAAAAACTGAAAAAAAACCGCAGCCAAAAGTGGTGAAAAAACCGACAGTCGAAAACAGTGAAAAAAACCACAGTGTCGAAAAAAGTTAATAAAATAACAGTAAGACAAAGTGAAAAAAACTACAGGTCATGTTTCAATAATGATAATAATAATAATTGTGTAGCAGAGTTTCCATTAGCAGGTATTACCGGACTATGACCGGTAATATATGCTGATGTTTAAAACTCAGTTAATGGGGCTCATTTTTTAATTGCTTCAGTTTATAATCGTAACAGATCGAAAAGTTCAATCATTTTTCAATAAATGATGCGCTTCCATAAACAACAAACAACATAATTATTACATTCAAACAAACTACTTATAGTAGATGAAGTACATTGTTCAAAGGTTTACATTAACTTTGGATAATAACACAGGATAAATAAACAGAACCTCTCTCCCTCTCCTGACAGCCGGTCCGTATCCGTCTCATGCAGCTCACTGATCCAGTAAGTGAAGAATAAACATATTTACAACTAGTTTAGGTTGTTCCAGAGGTAGATAAAATAGCTAAGTGTGTTAGGTCTAACTTGAAGTGTGTGTTTTGCTCTGCTCACTGGTCTGTCACAGCGGGCGGAGCTGCAGGCGATCCGGTAGAGCTGCGTGTTCTCCGTCAGCAACAGCTGATCCTGATCTCTCTCTCTTTCTGCTTCACACACGTTGCATATAGCTATTTTGTTGTCTTTTTCGGACACCTTGAAAAACTGCCAGACCGGTGAAGCCATTTTGGCGCACAGAGAAAAGTCTCATGTATTTTGCGTCATCTGATCGGCTTTCCTGATCAGCCTTTATAGAGAGCACCGATCATACTATTAAGAGTGAATATGGGCCAATAATGATCGGTGGCCGATCGATCCGAGCATCCCTAATTATTACCGGACATTTTGAACCTAAGATTTAAAGGGGACCTATTATGCAAAATGCACTTTTGTACGTCTTTTATTTATGAATATGTGTCCCCGGTGTTCCAGGGAACTCACCAAGTGTCAGAAAACACAACCCTCTCTATTTTCCTCCATACCCAAATCTCTAAAAAAGGGGCTGCAATGGATCTGATAAAAACTGATCCAGATTTGAACACTGTCCTGACGTCAGGACAGTGGCGCTACGGCTATTGGGCCAACTCTCCACCTATCAGGGGAATGTGGGGTTGGGCCACGGCCGGCCATTGCCGCTCGAAAGCGCTAGAGACGCTGTAGTACATATGCCAGGCCTGTAAGTGGCGCTGTAGTCTGCCACAAAAGCAGCGAAGACTTCCCGCGCATGGTTACCATGGTTACCCTTCTGTTTATTCTCCGCTGTGGCTTTTTTTCTCCCTCTCCGAGGCAAGCGTTTGCTCCCGCTGCTTTAATTCAATGCAATCCCTCCCCGTCGAGGCAAGCACTGTAATTCTCTCCGGTTAGTCCACCAGCAGATGACAAACACCTCTCCGCCTCTTCCAAGGAACGAGGGGACCGTGCGGCAGAGTTTCAGTTAGGTTTTCTTTCGCCGGTCAAGATGTCCGTTAAAGTTTAAATCTTCCGGACAAAATTAGAAAAGTGCCGGTCAAAGGTCTTCTTTGTTATTTATTGAGCTTTAAAACAAATGAATAACGACTCTATATATAGAGCCTATAGCCTATAGGCTATAATAAAACACGGAGGACGGAGATCTATTTTTCTCCCCCTCTTCTGACTTGATCAGAGCGGCTCCCCTCTCCTGCAGGGGGGCGTGGTCAGCTGCAGCTCACAGAATCAGCCCCCTGCAAAAACAGGTCTGGAGAACAGCAAATAGAGCGAAATGAGGCATGGCTAAAATGCATGATCTGTTTGATATTTTGAAAACAGAAACGTATAAATATACCTTATATAGGTATGGCCCTACAATATATCATTTAAATATAGCATGATAGGTCCACTTTAAGTTAAGTAGACCACTTATTTTGTTGTAAAGTTCACATTAAACATACTTTATCAATATTTATTTCTCAAGATGTGTTATTAAGATAAAGTGACTTCAATAAGATGTACTAAACAAATGTATGCATTTAAGAATTGCAGAATAAGGATGCGTTTTTAAATGTTATATTATTATTATAAAAACATTAATTATATGTCGTCAGTTCAAAATTATATTATTTTTTGGACTTTCTTGTTGAAACTGCAAAGAGGCAGGACTGCCCTTTGGTGTCCTCCCCAGTGGAAAACGCATATGGTCTGTGATATAAAATGTGTGTCTGAGTGGAGAGCAAAAATACGAATTCTTCTGTCGATGACCAAATACCTAACCATCATCTAAACCAGGGGTTTTCAAAGTGTGGGAAGGTGAGCCTCCCCTCAGAGAACAGTACATTGCTATTATTATTAGTGTTGTTGTTGCTATAATGCAGGGGTATTATTATCCAGTGGAAAGCCCTTACCTACTGGCCTAGTTAAATCAAAGTGGTTACTTTTTTTTGGCTGGGCAGTGTAGTTTTACACAGCATCTTATTTATCTTTACTTTCTCAGGACTTAAAACAGTTTTTTGGGGGCAGACCCCCACAAAGAAAAACATATATTTACACACGTAAGGTCATCATCTTAACAGTTTTTTATGCTCATCGAGTCATCTGTGAGCAGAGCATCAAGTTGACATGCCTATTACAGCTGAATGCGGCGATTACCATCTTGTTCAGCAAAACGCCTCACAAACTTATTAAGATCTAAAGCTTTAGTGCGTTTTGATTCAATGCTGAGTACAGACAAACTTGAGAGTCTCTTCTCTGTCATTGTAGACCGCAAATACCTCATTCCTTCTGTCTACTTGGGTCCGAATGCGCCGTCCCGTTCAAATGAAATCGCCGCCAATCACATTTCCTCGCTCGCGCCAGGGCCGGGGGAGGGGTTACAAGGCTCGCGTCTTGTGCTGCATTCACTTGCACTCGGACATTAGGGATTTTCTCTCATAAATGTCCGAAGAGCCACAACTTTTATTTCAAAACAAAGCTGACGTTTTCTGCCAGACGCCGTCTCCTCTTTCACTTTAGGTAACTTCACTAAAAATCGATCCATGCTGCCGCTCGCTTAAAGTTAGCTGAAGTTAACTAGCTAGATTTCACTGTTTCTCGTTATTTTTTTCTCACGCTGCGCCTCCCCTGAAGCTCTCTGGCGCCTCCCAGGGGAGGCGCGCCTCACACTTCGAAAACCGCTGATCTAAACAGTACTGAGTTTAAAATAATGTATCTTTAAAGCAGACTTTATAAAAAGTAAAAATTGAATATTTGTGAGTCTGTACACTGGTTTTCAATACATCTGTGTGAGTAAGTTCCAAGTCAACAACCTGAATGCAAAACCAGCTGCACCACACCCTGACATTCAAATTAGCCCGGAAAACCGCCAGCCTCCAAGAGCAGCCCTTTGCAGTCCTCTAGGAGCCAATAGCACATTTTTATTCATTCCTGTTTCTAAATGTGTATACTGCCTTGCCGTAATGGTTGTGTGTGTGTGTGTGTGTGTGTGTGTGTGTGTGTGTGTGTGTGTGTGTGTGTGTGTGTGTGTGTGTTATTGGCTTCTGAGTGTACTACCTGCATGTCTGTTTTTGATTCTGCATCTTATTTACCTTAACATTTCAGTAGTAACATCATTTAATTTATATATATTTTTAATTCATGCTCCTTTTGTGAAAAAAGATCAGGAGATGTAGCTGAAAGCTTGGCATCATTCATTAGTAAGTGGAACTTTAGCTACAGGCAGCTTTACATCTCCGAATGTGTCCTAGACATCCGAGTATAAAGTCCTCCCTTCTCTGTCCTCCCAGGTCACACAGGTCCTGGGTCTGTGTGCCATTCTGGTGACATCTAGTTCAGGTTTACTGTGGTACCACTTGTTCAGCAGCTGGTCCACCTGCTCCTGCTTCGACACTCCGTGAAGCCTCTCCTCTTCTTTATCCTCCCACTCCTCTCTGGAGTTTCTGAGGAAAAGCGGTTGCGGGAGACGGAGTACGGCGTCCTCCCTCATGTCCTCGAAGAACTGCACCACACACTTCCGGGCGAAGTCACGAGCGTGCAGGACACAGGTTTCCTCAAAGAGCTTTTGCTCCACATCCAGGTAGTTGCTCCAGTAGCGTGTCTGCAGAGAGGTGGCGTGGTCATCGAAGTAGGGCTTGATGAGGCGTCCCATGGCTACAAGCACAATCAGGAAGAGGAGGATGGACCAGCCAACTGCCTAAACAGGGCGAGCAAAATTAATTACACAAAGCAACAACAACAATTTATAAAGCGCTCGGTCCAGTCTTTAGGACTCCACAAAGGGCTTTTACATATACAACTCAGCATTCACCCATTCACACCCATTCTTTCAGAGGCAGAGGCTGCCATGCAAGGTGTCCCATGATCAAGGAGGGTAACATTCACACAACATTATCATTAGGAGCAACTTGGAGTTAAGTATGTTGCCCAAGGATACATCAACATGTATACAGGTGCACCATAGAGAGTAACCTGACTGGCTGCATCACGGCCTGGTACGGCAGCTGCACCGCCCTCAATTGGTTTTAATGTCTTGCAGTATGGGAAAGTATGCTTTTGACCTGCCATCTTTTAGTTTTGATGTATTTTAAAATTATGGTATTACTATAAATAGTTTAGTCATATATGCCAAAGTGGCTGAACTTTCATAAGATAAGATCAAAGGTAACTCCAATCCAGTGCTAATCCATTTTCAAAAGGCAGGTAAACCAAGAAAGTTAAAAGGCATTCAGTGTGATTCAACTGCAGAGAAAAGGTTTGGACATTTATGTTTGCTTTCTACTCATACTAAGCTCAGCAAGAAAGAAATTGTCATATATATCGTGTGTAAATATGCATACTGTTATAATGATTGACATATAGGTGAATCATTAATTGGAATCTCCTGTTATTTGATTAGCTTCAAAACATCAGGAAGCCAAAACAAGGTTTGATTATAGCTAGTTATTTTTAAATTGTGAGTAATTAGTTTTTTGTGCAACATCCTTTTCAAATGTGCTATATTAATTCATTCGTTAGTTTGTTAGAATGAGAAGACACATCATAATCCCTTCATAGACAAGTTTATTCAGTGAACCCATTGATGGGACTTCCTCCTTGGTGGTATGAAGGTAGCAGTCATATATTTACTTGTGATGATTAAAATGTATTAACCTCTTAAGACCTGAGCCTGTTTTTCAGGTCTCAGGCTCGAAAATGACATTCCCAGAACAAATGACCATATCTTCCCTTATTACATTAATAATCTTTGTTCTCAAAGCAAGGTTACATATGTGAGTTGGATGTAGAAGTGTCAGAATCAATATAGATGTTTTTTATTTTAAAGATAATTCAGATTGAACATAGTAAAAAACTGTAAATTATAGTGTCCGTCCAAAAATTCTTTTTTACTTATAGTGAAAACTACCCTTGGATGATGGGTTAGTAGACTAAAAGCTTTAGGAATCCAAAGTACAACATATAATAAGTACCCTGTATCAAGATTGATGCAAAACAAGTTAAATTTGACCTTTTTAGAGAGATTTAGCCAAAAAAAAACACTTCTGGGGTCATTTGGGTGGATTTGACCTATCTCTGGCCCCCCTTGGTCGATTTTGATGAATGAAATCTCTTTATAACCGCTAGAGCCAATGGAATCGAGGGAAAGTTCTATACACACCAAAACGTTAACAAATAAGGAGTGAGAGTGACGCGTTACCAAAACCGGAAGCTGCATACACTCTGGTGGCTACTATTAGCAGCTAACTTATTTGCTCCGAATTTTACATAAAAATGGAAATTATGGATTATAAATAATTTTTTCAAACCTACAGTCACATTATCAACCCATGGATCAACCTATACAGCCTAGTTTTTTCTCGTTTTAATGCCATTGAACATGTCATTTGATCTAATTGACAGCTACGGTGAGACGATCTGCCGTAAAAGCTCCGTAAAGGTACGTGTTGTGATGTCTGTGTTTGCTTTAATCGGATATATTGTATGTGCAGCTACGATAAGTAATAAGGGTATCTTTATCTTGAGTTGTGTGGCGCAGTGCGTTAGAATCTTTTCGCTCAGGGGTCATTTAGACGCTTCTTATGAGACTTGTGTTTTGTTTTGGTAAAAATGGTTCATATCTTCAGTTAGCTGAGATTCTTCCCGTTAATCTGGTGCTACACACTAATAGTTTCATAAATGTTAAGAAGCCCTGAGACACAGTCTCGAAAAAAAACGTTGGGGGGCCTTAGGACTGAAGAGGTTAAACAAAAATGTAATCGATTAACTTATTTCCTCCTTCCATCCTTTTTTTCTGTTTAATCTAATTACTAACAACTTCTAATAATTGTACATAGTTAATGATTTATTTGGAAAATAAAGTGTTTTTAAAGCCCCTAATGTTTCCACCTTTAAAAACACAGGAAACGCCCCTGCCTGTGGCATTGGGACTGAATGAAACACCTGAATTCAATGATTAAGAGGAGTGTCCCAATACTTTTATCTATATAGTTTATATCATTTATTTAACCAGGTAAAAGTCTCATTGAGATGGACTTGAACATAGTGATACAATATGACAGTTTCAGCTCCTTCTGAACATTATTCCAGGCAGAAGGGGCAGCATATTTAAAATGCTTTTTTCCCTAGTTCTGTTTTCATTTTAGGAACCAACATCTGAATAATATCTTGGGAGTGCAGGCCATATAGACCTTGATTTGTACACATATAGGTGCAAATATAAGAGGGAACCAGCCCAAGGAGAGATTTACATATAAAACATGTCTGCGTGCAGACAAAGATGGCCATTTAGCAGCAGCATACAAAGTGCAGTGGTGTACACGATATCCACATCCAGTAACAAAACGTAATGCACAATGGTAGAGTATCCAAATTCTTTAGTCACTGGTCAGAGGCATTCATGTAAAGCAAATATCTATAATCCAAAACCGGTAAAAACATTGCAGAGATCAAATGTTTCCTTGCCTGAAGGGAGAAACAGGATTTGTTTATGTAAAATAAAGTTAATTTAATTTTTAGCTTGGAAACAACATTTTCAGTGTGTGACAATAATAAAACCTAGGTATTTGTATGTAGTGACCATTTCGATGTCAGTCCTTTGAACAGAAGAAATCTTGGGGAGAATAGAAGTTAACTTCTTGCCATTTGAGAATATCATGAATCTGGATTTGTCTGCACTTGACTTGAGTTGAGTTAAATGGGATTGCAAAACATCAAAGGCAGATTGGAGGAAGGCAAGAGTTTGCTCTATAGAAAAGGATGTACAATTAATAAAATGTTCATCTGCATAAAAAAAATGTCAAAGATAAGTTTAACATCAGTTAGAAAAATGTAAAGTTTGTCCACCAGAAAGCACTGACAAGTTAATGTTTAATATTTTGTCCATATGGAGGGCTCAATTTTTAAACACGTAATTTAAGAAAACATTTTTAAAATAAATAAATATATTATTATTATTATTATTATATTCCATTACATAATCATAAACCTAAATAAGGTGCTCTAGAAAATCCAAATGAAGCCCAGTGTGGATGTCAGGCCTCTGGGTAATGACAGGAGCCTATGATATGTCCCGGTAAACCAACAAGCTTCAGTTAAACCTGAATCCTGTATCACAGCACTTCTGACAATGTTTTTGGTTTAAATTATCCCAAAACCCGGTCTGACAGAGCATAAAGCTGATAGAAGCTCTTCATGAGAATACAAGTACATGAATGTGTTAGTGTGCTCGCTGAGGTTGTAACAGCTTACCTGGGAATAGCAGCGAACGTAACGAGAGACTGCTTTGCGGAAAGAGCTGTTCCTGAAGATACTGTCCTCCTTGCAGGGCACTTTGGCCATGATTTTGATCACATCCAGACCTGTGTTGTTGGGCAAACCTGAGGAAACATACCACATGAGATATCATACTGAACAATAAAATATTAAATAAAAAATGGACAAAGGAGGCATTGTTGGAGCAATCTTCTTAGATCTTAACCTGTTAAGCCCTGAGCCTGTTTTTCAGGTCTCAGGCTCGAAAATGACATTCCCAGAACAAATGACCATATCTTCCCTTCTAAAAGGGTTAAATTAATAATCTTTTTTCTCAAAGTAATGATAAACCTGTGAGTTGGATGTAGAAAAGTCAGAATCAATATAGATGTTTTTTATTTTAAAGAAAATTCAGATTTTACATAGTAAAAAACTGTAAATTATAGTGTCCGGCCAAAAATTCTTTTTGAAAGGTAGACTAAAAGCTTTAGGAATCCAAAGTACAACATAAGTACCCTGTATCAAGATTGATGCAAAACAAGTGACATTTGACCTTTTTTGAGAGGTTTAGCCAAAAACACTCCACCTCTGAGGTGATTTGGGTGGAAATGTTTTTTTTCTTCATATCTCTGGAACCCATTGGTCGATTTTGATGGTTGACACCTCTTTCTGACCGTTAGAGCCAATAGAATCGAAGGGGGAGTCCCCCACACACACTCATTGTGAAACAAAAAGGTGGGGGCTTTGCGCATGTAATTTTGCATTAGAGTGAAGCTACACTCTAGCTCTGACATCTAGAAACGGAAAAGCATGGATTATCCGTTTTATTGCTCATGGATTATCAGAAATCATTTCAAAGGGACACAGACACATTGGATTTGAATTTCAGCAGCATTTTTATCGTTTTAATGCCATTGAAGACCACTTTGGAGAGACTACAGAGCCAAGGTAAGAATGTTAGCATTTTTAGCTACCTAGCGTCACCTGTTTTGATGTCTGTTTTTGTTTATAACGTCACAAATTCGAATAATTCAGTGATAATGAGGGTACCCTTCGATTCTGTCACCTCACGATGTGAATCGATGTCATGGATGTGGAGAAAAGATAAATAATAAGGTTTTGTGAGTGATTTTCGGTGCAGCAATCTGTTAGCATTTTTCGCTCGTTGCTAATTCAGAGGCTCAGTGTTAGCATTGTGGGTTTTCTTTTGAAAAAAAAAAAAAAAAATGTATCAGTTAGATGAGTTTCTTCCCGTTACAGTTTATTAAATGAACATGCCCTCAGACACTGTTTCCTGCAAGATGTTGCGGCAGTGCCCCGGTACCGGGGTCTCTCGGGCTTAACAGGTTAAGAAAACTTTTGATACAGTCAATCATCAAGTACTCATTCACAAAATGTCTTATTTTAATTTCTCACCCAGTGCAATAGACTGGATGAGCTCCTATCTGTCAGACAGAGTTCAGTGTGTAAGGGTAAGTGGCGAGACATCACCACCCCTGAGGAATGAACTGGGTGTACCCCAGGGATCTATCCTGGGCCCAATTCTATTCAGCCTTTACATAAATGACTTGCCATCAATGTGCACTGGATGTGAGGTGCAAATGTATGCTGATGACACTGTCATTTATGTCCATGCAAAAACCAAGGCCCAAGCTGCGGCCAAACTAAATGATGCAATGGTTCATGTAAATCAATGGCTTACTGACTCACAGCTATATCTAAACGTTAAGAAGACAGTCTGTATGTTTTTTAGCAAGACCAACACTGTATCACACTGTGAACCCAAGGTCTATGTGTCTGGGGAGGTCATTCAAACAGTTACACATTTTAAATATCTAGGCATTATCCTTGACACTACTTTATCCTTCAATAAACCAGTGAGAAAGGTAATGCAAATAACTAAATACAATCTAGCAAACTTTAGATATATAAGGAACTGTTTGACAACATCTGTAGCAAAACTCTATATGACTGCCATGATCCTTCCCCACCTAACATACTGTATGACCAGCTGGACCCAGGTGAATAGCACAACATTAAGGCCTATCCTATCACTTCACAAACAAGCTCTCAAAGTTTTGGACAGAAAACCTAAGCTATACCACCATTGCAAAATCCTGGACAAACATAACCTGCTCAGCTGGGAAAATATTTTAAAACACACTGATGCATGTCTCATTTTAAACAGCAAGGCACCCCCACCACTCTGCACTTTTATACAGCAGAAAAATTCAAACAGCAGAACCACAAGGTCTGCCCTAAGAGGGGACTGTGTAGTCCCTCTTAGGTCCAGTTCCTTTGGTAAACACTGTTTCTCGAGAGGGCATCAACACTTTGGAACACAATACCAATACAGATAAGGAATAACACCTCCTATCATACATTTTAACCGCAATCATAAGAACTGGCATTTAAGCAATCAAAAATGTGAACACTTTTAACTGTATCATGGTATGATGATATTTCATCAGTTTTTATCTCTCTATTGTTGTACTATTTATTTATTGTTGTACTGCTGTTGTCTGCTGTACTTATTATGTTTTTATTTCTCTAGTCTTGTTGTGGTCATTTAACATCTTGCCAAGGACAACAGTTGAAAATTAGCCTGCTGGCTAATACTGGCTCATTTACAGCAATGTGGATTAATGTGCACTGTCCTTTAAATAAATAAACAAACAAACAATAACGTTCCATCAGTAACAGTTTAGATTGTAGTGAGAGTAATCATTGAATATGTGTTCGCTATGTAGAATGTTACTGATACCTGAGAAGAGTGCAGGGTCTACACTGACACTAAAGGCACAGATGAAGATCTTTCCATCCAGCAGAGTGACCAGGATCCACACCATGGGGGCCAGCAGGGCCCTCTGTATCATGGCTGAGAACAGGTACCTGCAGGAAGACATTACATTTTAATTTAATCCCAAATGCTTATTTTGCCTCCTGGTTTCCCTCTCTCTCGTCTTAGCCTGAACGAGGACTGACTTATCCCTTTCGTGGACACAGAACTTTGTAAACAAAGTGACAAATGCTATTATTACATGACTTTCAAATATTGAAACATCTTAATTGTTGAGATTAACAGAGAAATCTTTGAACTATATGTTGTGACGTTTCTTTTTGACTCCAGCAAAGAAACATGATTAACAGAGACTAATTCATTTTAGAGGTCTACGAGTAAACCTTATTGCATACTCATTAACTTTTGCAGTATATATTTTAAAAGTTCTAAAAGTTTCATATATCTTCAAGAATATTTACCAAATCAATGACTTACTTAATAGTTAAAGAGGTCATTTATATATACACTTAAATAAGTGATCTCTCAATCACTGCAACTCTAGCTCTGTATTATATGTATTGTAATGACAGGATTGATTAATGAAAATCTAGAACTTTCAACATGTACCAATGGTATTGTTCAGTTTACTATGCCCTCAAAAGAGTAAGAGTAAGAAGTACATCCAAACAACATGACCTTGAAAGGATACTAGTTACAGGGATTTGATTAGGAAAACAATCCTCTGAGGGTGTTTTAATAAAACCTTGACTCACTTTACCACAGCAGGATTTTTGGATCTGTTCCCAATGGGTCTCATCCGCTCCTCGATCATGACTCCTGTATGTCTGTTGACTAGGACCCCGAGGAAAAAGAGTATGATGGGGGGCACAATCATCACACCTAGAGAGTACAGCTTGTTGTACTGAGGAAGGCATGGGCAGTTAAAGTCAAAGCTGGTGTACACCTTGACACTGACCAGGGCCAGGATAATACAGATGCCATTGGAAATGGACTCAGAATTGGACTGAAAGTACTGCAGGACTAACTTCAGACGATCCATAGATAGGATAGTGTGGGCAATGACAAAAACTGCTGCCGGTCTTTTAATTCCAGCTGTGGTGACAGAATTTAATTCCGGTATTAATTTATCCTAAATGTTTTAGCTTCTGTAAAAAGTAAGCTTTTTAAAAAGGAAACTTGTAAATAAAAAGAGATTTTTTTAATTGACAGTTCACCTTACCACAATATAAACCAAACCTTTGTGAAGAGAAGTCTTAAATCCACATTTAGCAGTCTTAGTTAAAAAGCTGAGCTACTGCTGGAGTTAGTCCTGAGTGATCAAGGAGTGTATGAACGCATGAACGCCGAGCAGGGCACAGAGTGCGGCCACACCCTGCCCCACTGTCACAGGCTCTCACAGAGACAAGGACTTCCTGTTTCGGCTCTATTGTATCATGACCGGGCCTGAAACGAAAATTCAAAGCATATGGGACCGTACAAAGGATCAACAATTAAAAGAGTGGAAGCTGCAAAAGGGGGGACCAACTTCATATTGATGCCTACATTGGAACGGGATAAAAGCTCCTGTAGGTGTAACAATATGGGTTGGATGAAATTTGCGAACACTTTAAAAAATATATATTTATGGATGTTTATTTAAAATAAATATGAATGTGGATCAAAAATATATTTGTGCAATATTATATGGATTTTTTTCTTCATTTATATAAAGCGTTTAATGTTTATGTGCATTTTGAAAAATATTTTTGTTGACGATATCTTTATATAAATCCCAAATTACATTTTGTAAATCCTTCTGCGAGCATTTATTTGATTAGAGAATGACCTGACCACATAGCTAAAGCGCAATTGCCAATATGTAAAAGTAACTTATGAAATGTTTTGGAACATGGCATGATCTTGAAATGGTCAAGCAAAATTCTACCCAGAAAGTGGTAACTTGATACAACAATGTTATTCAGCAAATGCTTGGAAAAAAACACAATATAAAGTAAGCAAATCATTTTATTTTAATTTTTGTACTCTTAAGCTACAGGAAAGTGCTTTGATTAAAACATTGTTAAAGATCTGTTATGAATGGCCAAAAGAAAATCCAGGACTAAAACAGCTTTGTCTTGTGAAAAAGATGCACAGACCTTGTGAACAGTTGTACTGCTTTTAATGAAACTTAGTTTCTTCTGATAGTCTTGATGAACTGCCAGCAAGAAAAGCCGACTGTACCATGTTTTCTTCTTTTCACATGCAAATAGTCAACTGTCATTGACAGCCAACAAAATCCCAAATGATAGTTATTAAAAGGGTAGTGGTTTACAAAAAAAGACCATGACTGAGGACTATCAAGGCGGGTACAGTAAAAAAGGAAAACAATACTGTCTGCAGACAGTAGTTTTAGGAAGGGACGGCGGTTAAGAGCCATCTAGGTGCAACTTTAGTTTTTCTTTAATAGCTTGCAGGTGTTTTCAGATCAAAGGGATCTCTGAAGAGTCTTCAGCATCCATCACTCTGAACACTCCCCCCTTCTCTTTCTTCATGCTCCCCTTCCCTTTGTCTGAAAGTACAGAGAAAAAAACTTTACTTCAGTTCACTAGAAAAACAATGGCTAAGTACTAAGACAGTAAATTAAAAAGGGACAATGCAAACATGACACATTTAAAAGGTTCACATCACCCTAATGACCAACATTAAAGTCTTTACACATGGCGCCTTAGAAAACCCTCCGTTACATATCAGGTCCTCTTTTGAAACTGATCAGCACAAACATAAGGTGGCAGTAGTAATGTTTACACAGCTCTCGACGCCAGCTATTCATATTTAGGTTATTAAAGTTATATTATGGTTTTCCATTTAAAAACAGATCACTGACCCAGGGAGACTGACCCTGTACAAACACGAAGTTTTGAAAAGCACATTTCTGTCATTACAATTTTCTTAATAGAATTTCTTTACTTTGCAAGCGCAGAATGTTGATCAGTGGTTTTCTGTCCAATTTGGTTCTTAGAAATGGGTAAATATAAGTTTCTTCTGATATGATGAAAACACTGACACCTTAAAATGACTAAATGAAAAAAATCTTTGTTGGGACGACAATAGTTTCTGGTTCTGCACCACAACTATGGACATTTTGAGTTTAATGTGTCACATTTTCTGCTCAACTCGACACCAAAGGGCCTAAGCAGCATAAAGGCATTTAAAACATTTATACTTTATTAAATGGATACATTAGACATTCTGTATTCACTGATTATTGACAACTTTCAGTGTCGTTGTGATAGTAAGATAATAGATTTTTAGCATTCTATCATATTGATCACCTTAGTGTATTTGGCCCAACAGCATGTTTGAGATATTCAACTTATAATTGAACATTGTGCCTACTGAAGTGCTTTTGCATGATCATATTTTAATAATCACTCCCACATTATCCTCTGAAATAACTACAAGAGTGTGACCTGTGTAGTGGTGTTTCTCCTCACCCAGCATGTCGCTGCGATCCAGTAAAATCTCCAGGTCCTTGTTGCTGATCACCTCCCCCCTTGATGTTTTCACCTCCCTGAGCGAGACAAACGAACAGACAAACGTTACTCTACACCAGGGGTCGGCAACCTTTTTGATATGAAGTGCCATTAAAAAAAACAATGTTTTATCAGCGTGCCGACGATCGTGTATTATCAATGGGGGGGGGGGGGGTGAGGAGCTCAACGCTCGTGAACTGTCAACAGGAAGGCGGGGGGAGCCTCGCTGCAGGGAAGCAGTGTGTGGACCTGTCAGCGCAACTTACATGATGCCGAATTTAACACACACATTTAAATAATTGGTTTAAACGGCATAATAATAAGGACGATCGTCCGTTCTGTGATTCTCCAGAACACACAGATGGCCAGTCCGCTCCTTTGTAGCATATTATTTCAATGAGAGATGAGCAGATCGCCACTGGGCTTTCAACTAAAGACACAGCCACGCAAAAACTGCGGCATTTGTAAAGCTCCTTATGGGTACTGCAATTTGTGAAGTGCTTTCCTCTGTGGTGAAACGATCAGCCCTGCACCACGGAGGAAAGCGGCAGAAAGTCACCTGGAGTTAAAGAGAGCGGGTCTGCGTTGCATGCATGGCTTCCTTCTGCAGGTAACTGGGAGACGCGCTGTGGCGGCGGTCTCGTTCAGGATCCGAAAATAAAATTTAAATATTTTGCACACTTATTCCACTTATTCCTAGTGTGCCACTGGTTACGGTGGCACGCGTGCCAGGGGTTGCCGACCCCTGCTCTACACTGGAGAGCTCTTGGTTCTCCTTCACATTATCTTAACATTGAAGTGGTGGTGTCTTACTTCTCCATGCCTCTGGCTCTGAGAAGCTCCCTCAGCTCATCCAGATCAATGCAGCTCTTACTCTGGTTCAGCTCCGCCTTAGCACCTTTGAACTTATCTATGGAGGAGAAACATCAAGTCCACATTTGAAAAAAAATTCAGAACTCAGTACATTGCTTGCAGTTATATGTAATATATCAGCAATAGTAATGTAGTGCTGCAGTGCCTGAGGTGTGGGCAGCACATGAAGGTCAAGCCACTCACTTTTGTGGATGACCATCTGCTCCAGCTTCCTCTTGGCTGAGGCCTTCTCCAGGATCTTCTGGTCGATGGTGTTGGCCGTCACCAGCCGGTACACCACCACTGGTTTGGTTTGTCCGATTCTGTGGCAGCGGTCCTGGGCCTGAAGGTCAGCCTGAGGGTTCTGAGAGGGGATGGAAGCATTAGCACACACCAACACTCACATATTAATGAAAATCTGACATCATCCTGCACCCACCCAGTCACTGTCGAAGATGATAACAGTGTCAGCAGCGGTCAGGTTGATCCCAAGTCCTCCCGCTCTGGTGCTCAGCAGGAACAGAAATACATCTGGATCTTTGGAGAACTTGGTCATCTGGGGAGAAAAGGGTCAGATAGTTAGTAATGACAGAAACACCATCCTTATTGGTTACATATAAATGCTTAGCATTTTACACTTGTCAAAACTCACATTTTCATCTCTTTCAGAGAAGGACATGCTGCCATCAAGCCGGCTGTACTGGTAGCCCCGCAGATAGCAGTAATCCATCAAAAGATCCAAGATGGACGTCATCTGACTGAAAATCAGAACCTGGAGCCACACATCAATCAATTCCTTGTACGACCACTGGCTATAATGGTGCAAGAATGTGTATTCAGCAAGTACACATTTCACTTTTCTCTAGCTACATTGTAAGGAAATGGTAATTGAAAATGCCACCTTGAAAAGGTTTGGTTATTTGAAGATGTGTGTATAATATCTCGTTATCGTCAGATGTAAATTCATTCAAGTTTAATGCAAATATTCTATAAATCTTATATTTGATACATACATAGGAGTGGTGGGGGTAGGCCTGGGCATCATGAATAGCCCTAAATGTTTTAATATAAAAATCATACTGGTGTGATCATTATTGATATAGATAAGAATTCTGGCTCCCACAGACCGGTTGCATAAGTCCTCTTCCTTTAAAAAAAGTAGTCCTAATATCAACTTGTTACCTGTATAAAAGACACCTATCCACAGAATCAATCAATCAGATTCCAACCTCTCCACCATGGAGCAAGACTAAAGAGCTGTCTAAGGCCCTGTTTACACGGAGACTAAACGGGTGTTATCCGCTACAGTTCTCTATCGTATGGAAGGTTCGTTCACACAAGGCCGTAACAAAACCGCAGAAACGGAGTCCTCAAACGATAACGGGTCCCAAGGTGGACGGAACGCTCTGGGGGGCCAAACTAGTTATGAATATGTTTATTTTTACTGTCTGGTCACTCATTACTGGATCAGCCAGCTGCATGAGACGGATACTGACGGGCTGTCAGGAGAGGAGGAGGAAAAGAGAGGCTCCGTTTATTATTCTTATATTATTATTATATAGAGTCGTTATCAATTTGTTTTAAAGCTCAATAAATAACAAAGAAGACCTTCGACCGGTGTGGGGGAAACTTCTGTAGTAATGGAGAGTCAGGACTCAAATACCCCATTCACACCAACGGTGTTTCGGGGCCGGTTCGGTGCTGGTGCTTGAAAAGCACCGGGTTTTCCTGTTCACACCGCAGCGGAGCAGCCTCTAAGCTCCGGAATCCGGTTCGTTTCGAGCACCAAAAAGTTGTCCGTCTAGAAGCAAGAACCGCATACGTCACGCTTACGTCGGAGGGGGGCGAGATTAACCTGAGATAACAGTTAAGGCGAGTACGGCAAATAAAAGTTGTAACCAGCAGTAGTGCTGAGCAAAGTGACTAGAACGCAACCACACACTTGTACAAAAAAAACACGCTTTATAAAGTCAGGCAACACTGACCAGGCTTCGTGTGATTCTGTTTATTTGTACCTTACTTTGGCCATCCGTTCGCTGTTATTGATCATTGTGGAGAGCAGGCAGACGTTTTGTTTGTTATTATAGCAGCTATCGGATGGAATCAATACATGGGCTGCACAGGTTGTCATGTCCGACTATCACAAGTAGAATCATAATGAAAAATACGCCGGTAAAAAGTGCCTGTATAAAACGGCTTAGCAAGTAGTCAGTTTAGCTTCGGTTGCTATGCTAACATCACCCATGTTATACCAGAGAAACTTTCATAACAGCGTTGTGATGCCAAACAGCGTCAATTCAGACTGACACACATTCACTTAAGGGGAACTGGGGATATTTATTAGCTGCTTGTGTGACAGTCAGACAGTGAATACTTTAGAGCCGTGTGAGCTAACCCGGAGCTAACGGGAGAATAAACTCCCGTTGAAGAGCCAGCACTGCAGCGGTCGGTAAATGCCGCTGAAACACATTAATAAACAATGAACCACGGCACTCTGGAGAAAAGTATAAGGTTGGAGAAGTCGTTATTTAATTGAATCTGGCTTCGTATGATTAAAAGCAACACGATCATCGACCCGTTGTTGTTGTGAGGTGAGCTCCGTTGGGGAGAAACTCAGCGACGTAAACTGTGACGTCATGACGCAGCAGCACCAGTCGGGCTCTGAGCGGTGTGAAAAGAGCCGGCACTAAACCGAAGAACCGGTTCTGAACCAGAAAAGCTCTAGCACGGAGCTAGAAGGGGAAAAGCCTTGGTGTGAAAGGGGTAAAAGAGACACGAGGAGAGCTGGAGCTTTGATGGCAAACACTGACGGTTTATATGGAGCTTCGGCCGGAGAATTCACAAGACATGTCACGGGCCACGAGTTGACCACACGGTTGGCTCTGGGTCATCTACACCCTGAGAAGGATGTGTTCCAGGTGTCCCACAACAATAACTATCTCTCACCGAGAGTTGCCCGGCCATAAACTGGTAACAACAACAACTTGCTAGGGCAGCCCCTCCTTATGGGAGAGAACGGCTGATCAAGGTTGGTCAGCTGCATCAGAGGGCAAAAGGTAAACATGTAGGGCAAAATTATTCCCTGACAACCGGCACTTTTCTAATTTTGTCCGGAAGATTAAAACTTTAACGGACATCTTGACCGGCGAAAGTCAACTGAACCTCTGCCGCACGGTCCCCTCGTTCCTTGGAAGAGGCGGAGAGGTGGGTGTTTGTCATCTGCTGGTGGACTAACCGGAGAGAATTACAGTGCTTGCCTTCTGAATAAACAGAAGGGCAACCATGGTAACCATGCGCGGGAAGTCTTCTTCGCTGCTTTTGTGGCAGACTACAGCGCCACTTACAGGCCTGGCATATGTACTACAGCGTCTCCAGCCCTTTCGAGCGGCAATGGCCGGCCGTGGCCCAACCCCACATTCCCCTGATATGTGGAGAGTTGGCCCAATAGCCGTAGCGCCACCGTCCTGACGTCAGTAACGTGTTCAAATCTGGATCAGTTTTTATCAGATCCGTTGCAGCCCCGTTTTTAGAGATTTGGGTATGGAGGAAAATAGAGAGGGTTGTGTTTTCTGACACTTGGTGAGTTCCCTGGAACACCGGGGACACATATTCATGTATAAAAGACGTACAAAAGTGCATTTTGCATGATAGGTCCCCTTTAAAAAAAATATATATATATATATATATTTTTGCATATCTTCTTCAATGCCATGCGATCTACCCACACTACAGGTAGGGATGGGTATCGTTTAAAATGTATCGATTCCGATTCTGCTTATCGATTCCCCGTTTCGATTCCAAAATTGGGAGGAGGTGATGTGGTCAGATGAGACCAACATCGAGATCTTTGGCATCAACTCGACACGCCGTGTTTGGAGGAAGAGAGATGCTGACTATAACCCCAAGAACACCATCCCCACCGTCAAGCATGGAGGTGGAAACATTATGCTTTGAGGGTGTTTCTCTGCTAAGGGGACAGGAGGACTTACTGCATCGAGGAGAGGATGTGTGGTGCTGTATACCGTGAAATATTGGCCGATAGCCTCCTTCCCTCAGCCATGGCACTGAAAATGGGTCATGGAGGGGTCTTCCAGCAGGACAATGACCCTGGACATACGGCCAAGGCAAAACAAGAGTGGCTAAAGAAGAAGCACATTTAGGTGATGGAGGGGCCTAGCCAGTCTCCGGACCTTAATCCCATAGAAAACCTGTGGAGGGAGCTGAAGCTTCCAGATGCTAAGCATCAGCCTCAAAACCTTCAGGATTTGAGAGGATCTTCAGAAAAGGAGTGGACCAACATCCTTCCTGAGATGGGCACAAACCTGTGCACATCTAGACAAGAAGCGTCTGACCTATGTGCGTCCAACAAGGGTTTCTCCACCAAGTACTAACAAGGGGTCAAATATTTATTTCCCAATTAAACGCAAATCAATTTGTATCTGTTGTATAATGTCTATTTCTGGATTTTCTTTTTTGATATTCTTACTCTCACTGTTAAAATAAACCTACCATTAAAATTATAGACTGTTAATTTCTTTGTAAGTGGGTGAAATTACAAAATCTGCAAGGGATCAAATACTTATTTCCTCCACTGTATATATATATATACACACACATTCATACATACACATTCTTCACTGAAAGGGCATTGTGGGACGCACACCATTGTGGGAGAACTCAGTTTCTGAAAGGCAGTTTTATTGACTATTAAACATATTCAAAGGTTATTTTGTTTTTGCTATTTTAATGTATATTTAGGCTAGAATATTGACAGCCAGGGTGCAGTGGAAGTGATGCTGAACTAAATGTAAAGGGTATCATTTATTTTGTACCAGGAGCATAAACACAGACTGCAGCTGTAAACTTAATGAGAATATGCAGCTCATGTTCGACCAAACTTTGTACCAAGTTTACTGATAAAATGCCTGGTTAGTTTTTTGTTGTAGACCTCCCCTAGGTGAAACAGAAGTAGGGCTTCTAGTCATTGGTTAATTTGAAGTACTAAATTAATCCTCCTGTGTGTACTGGTGTCCTCCTGTTTCACCTTATGTCCCCGTGTCTTCAGGGCAGGCAGCAGTCTGTCCAGTATGAGGAACTTCCCGGAGCTCTGCACCAGTTGCTCGTCGATCTGCAGCACGTACAGAATGTGAAGAAACATAATCAATATCACTGAGAATACATTCTGTTCATCTCCCTTCATTCAGTTTGTTTAGAAAAAACAGTCTGCCTGTTCCTTTGGTAGTACTCCAAGTAACATTACCTTGAACTCCTGTGTGGCGGGGTCCAGGGGGTACTCCACCAGGTACGGGTGGTTACAGCATCTTTTTAGCAGCATAAGAATGTTCTGCAGCTTCAGGTTGATCTGTGCATCGAGTGGGCTCTGGATCTCCAGCACTGGAGCGGAACTGGGGGAGAGGAGAGGGTTAGACTGTGACCCTCAAACCGCTCTGTAGTTCATTAAATCAGAAAGCGCTACTGCAGTAACGCTGGGGATGGCGAGCAGAAAAAAGCCTCGGATGTAGAAAGAACAGTTCAGCTCAAAAGTTAGATTTACTGTCCATGTGAATACAGTTACTACTGGAGTACGTTGTGTCTTAAACACCACTCACTGGCTGAGCATACGGCTGATTCAGAGATAACTACGGAAATCATGCAATTTAATATTTTAATTGATTGACAACCCTAGTTACAACATATATGGACACGCAGCAAAACCAAAATCACACTGTACAGATCAATGAGAATAAATAAATGACATTACAAAAGGTAAAGAAATCAAATATATTTTTATTATAAATCACGCGAGTGTCTCTGCAGTGATTACCTTTGATCCAGCTCCTTGCGGACCTTCTCCAGATATTTCTCCAGGTCATAAGGTGTGTCTCCACCACGTTCTTGATAGTCTACTACTTTCCGACTGCTACGCTTTGGCCTGCCACTTTTAGCCAGGACGACAGGAGCCTCCGCCTGCATGCATATACCCAGAGAGAAGACCCAAGTGTGGTCACTAACCGTGGCGGTATGGTTTTACCCCCCCCCCCCCAACATACCAACAAACCCCTTGTTGTATAACCCTTAACTTTTGGATTGCTGCAGTCTTTCTGACTGAAGACTTAAGCCAGACTTGTATACGCCAGCATTCAACATATACATCTCACAGTAGCTGTGGGAACTGAACACAGTCATACAGACCTTTTCCTGGCCCAGCACTTTTGCAATGGTTTTGTTGACCACAGCGGTATAAAAGGCTTCCTGTTTGTCCGTCAGAGGAGCGTAAACAATGATCTCCTTCTTAGGAGGAACATCCAGCGCCACGTCGGACTTCAGCCTCCTCAACAGGAACGGGGTGAGAATCTGAACAAGGGTAAACCTTTAGAAAATTCACAAAGCCTAAACCAAGTGTGTCATCTATAAATCTGAATGTATAAAAATGCAACAATAAATAATGAGATACATCTTATATCATAGAATAATGCATTATTGTTTCTTGAGGACAGGAAAGAATCAGAACAACCATCATGTCCGTGCTTTACTACTCATGTTCGCTCCACGTTTGAGACTTAATGCACTTTGTGTTTAGATAGATTTCATCCTCATGGCTGTGTGCGTTGTCCATACACTTGAGTACAGCCATATTACGCTCTGATTGGACAAGATAATTATTTTTGGGGATTTCATGCAAATGGTGGTCCAGTTGTTGTACTATGACAGTCTTCCTTAAAATGAAAATAGAAAAGGCAGTTAATGCCCTTGCTTACAGAATCTAAACATGAAATGGTTACCCCTAAATGGTGATACATATGGTATCAGCAGATTGCTGTTAAAAAAAAATAGCCCTTTCAGCAACATTTGTATTTATCAAGGTCCTCTGCAGAACCACACTTCTCTTCTCAACAGTTATGGTTAGTGTAGGGATGGTTTGGAGGACTGACCTGGTGCAACATGCTCAGGATGTTCTGCTCGCGCTCAGTAGCCACCACAGTCTCTGCTTCACCAATGGAGTCGATGTCAAACCATGACTCGAAGCTGCACAGCAAACAAGTCAACAAGAGGTTAAACCTGAGAAACCACTTCCAAATGAACAGCAGCAGAACTTGCCTCGAGGTCGATGTAAGCCCTATTTTCTCTCAGAGAGAGATACTGATCATTTCCGTGGGAAAAATGTTCCACAATGTGAAAGCTTTGGCTGCAGTGTGTCCGCAGAGCGACGCGGTCTGTGTGCTTAGAGTGAAATACAAACTCCCCGAGAAGTCGACAATCAAACCAACTTTCTAAAATTGCATTTCATATGTGTTGACATGAAAAGTAACATTCTTTTAACGATTACCCAATCAATGGGAGCATTTTACATTTTAGGAGTTTGTGCTAATTAAAAGTTAGTGTTATGAAGGGCAGAGAGACAGTTCATGTTTTTTATAAAACAATAGTTTTTTCCTTGCACAATAAAAAAGGGCAATAATTAACAATACAAATAAACATAGGCCAAATTGTTATTCTAACATTGGTAATGACCTTCAGAACATTGGAAGATTTATGTATGGCAGTGCTGCCATCAGTTGATGCATACATGTGTGAATGGAAAGCGCTTTCAGTGGCCAGCAGTCCATTTACCATCTAACAAGAAGTCAGAATTCTGCTGCAGGCCGTTTTTGGCGGCTGGCTCTTAATCAAGCGGGACAAGTGTAAAAGTATTATCCAGCAGCACTGTTGGATAGATGAGAAAACTTTTAACTTACAGACTTCATTCAGCATCCTACTTATTTTCTCTACAGAAGTCGGCAACAATAAATAAAACCCAGGAACATGGTGAAGAGTTCTTCAGTGCACAAACCTCTTGAGGTCGTCAAAAACCTCGGGCAGCAGGAAGTTGAGAAGCGACCAGAGCTCAGCCAAGTTGTTCTGCAGTGGCGTGCCGGTTAGAAGCAGCTTGTTGTCCGTAGGTAGCAGCTTCAGTTCCCGCACCAGCCGACAGTTGAGGTTTTTGATCCTGTGGCCTTCATCCACTATCAGGTACTTCCACTGGAAGCGCTGCAGCAGAACATATATTATACTGTACAATAATCAAGATAATGAGAATACCAAAAGCCTGCGTTTTCGGAGGGGCAGTCGGCCTCTTAAATTTAGTAATTTAGTAAATTTAACAATACTATCGCAAAATACATGTTGTGGAAGGTTGTAAAACGAGTAAACTGCCATCCGCCAATTCAAAAAGCTTGTTTTAAGTCAGCAGCAGTCCCAAATATATACAATGAGAAGTATGGTTGCAGTTAAATTTAGATCTGTGGAAAAATTGTTATGTGCTTGTTGTTCATGAATTAAATGTTTTTTTGTATTATGAATATTTCAAGCAGTGAGAACAAAACTATGATTATAATATAATTGCACATCATGTCCCTATAAAACATGCATGTTTCTGTCATATATAAAAAGTGTTTATTCACAGCGATCCTACCTGCAGGTATTTTCTGTCTATCATGGCAATCTCAAAGGAGGTGACAACCACAGGACAAACGCTAAGGGGCCCCTGGGGCCTGCGGATCTGCTTAAGCAGCTGGGCCCTTCCCGGCTGGGGACCGTGGAAAAGCAGCACAGACACCTGGCAAAAACACCAACACTCAACAACAGCACTTATTAACAGACATCATCCTGTCAGATCTAACATCAGGGTTAGCTGCAAACTAAAACAATTTCAATTATGTTTTAGGTAGCACTCAAGGTCTTTAGTTTCCTCTCAGCAACGCGGTCTCCTACCTCTGGGGTGAAGCGCCTGAATTCGTTGATCCAGTTGGGAAGAGTGGAGAGAGGGGCCACCACAAGGAAGGGGCCTGTCACTTTTTTTTCTATCATCATGGCGATGTGAGCGATGCACTGGATGGTCTTCCCCAGTCCCATCTCATCTGCCAGGATCCCGTTAATGCCATTCTCCCACAGCATCTGATGGATGGAACACATACACTGCTGCTTTACTCTTAATTACAAAATGATATGAGGCGTACGGGGTCCCTAAAATGCATCTTGGTTTTGTTACATGCAAACTGAAGCTTCTTTATTTCAGCAGCGGCACTGTAGATGAGTGATGGGGTAATAATAGACTACCAACTCGCTCAAGAAAAGGAAAGTTGATGCAGAAGGCAATTTAACGAGAACAAAAATGTATTTACCTTACAGGCAAGCCGAAATGTATTCTTTGCTATGATTGCCAAAAGAATATCATTTACCATGGCACTTGGTATGCTAAGCATGCTAACCTTAGCCAATGAGGAAAGCAATACAAAAGGCAGGTCACATTCTCACCAAGTGTGGGACTCGCCAAAACCAATCAGAAAGGTCTTACGTACTAACTGGAAAAACAAGCCACCTTGACAAGTACCCACCCTGAGCCACTCGATGCCTTCGATCTGGTACGACCTCATGACCCCCCCGGTGAAGAGCAGTGGCTGCTGGGCGGGCACCGGCTGGCCGTTCACCTTCCTGTGATGATCCAGGAGATGCTGGGCGTTGTCCCGCACCCTCTCAGACAGACGGTTCTTGATGTCCTGGTTTGAATCGCTCATCTTCTCAATATCCTCCGCTTGTAGTTTCCTCTGGACCCGATTCTTGTCCTGTTATCACATGTTTGGTTAACACATGTATGGCTGGATATGCTGTATTTAATTAATCAGTTTTTTTCTATATCCAATTTACACTTGTTGGATTACTAAAACATGTTGACAAGAGCAGAAAAGTCAAACTAAAGGCCACCATTACCGCTTCCTCCACTTTAGCTTTCTTAGCTTGCGATATGATTTCCTGGAGGACAAAAATGAAGCAGAACCAATGAGAGAAGATAATTATACGTTAAAGAAATGTGCAGAACAGACTACTGGAATAAGACCTTACTTCTTTTGAAATAACATCTGCTATTTTGTAGTCTTCATCCCTCCTCCTCTTCTTTTTATCTAATTCAATAGAACATTTTGTCATACACATGTCACACATATTCATGCATATCTGGATTTCAAGTTTATAAAACCATATCAAATAAACTGTTAAGATCAGTGTTATTGAAATACAATAATATATATAAGAGCACATATCAAAGATCCACTCACCTTTCTCAGGCTCTGCACCGTTTGTGTTCTGAATTTAAAAGACAAACATATCTATGAAGATTTGAAAAGTTTTTTTAATTTTAAGCTTAAATGTTGTTATTAGGAAAATCTCCCCTTTACCTTTTTGGCCTTTTTATCTGTTTTCTCCTTCCTGACCTTTTCCTGCAATGAGTTGACAGAAGAGCACAGTGAAAGAGAGCAAAGCAAACACAATTACTGCAGGAGTCTAACATGTGCTGTTTACACAGTGCACCTCATTCTGCTGCTGCTCCATTTTAGTCAGCAGGAATTTAGAGTAGATGTTGCTCTTCTGAAGCAAGTGCTGCAGTCTCTTGAAGCGCATGTCATGAGGATCCGTCTCCCGTGATACCCGGGCCTTGTGAAGAAAAAATCATACATGAATTAGTTTTAATAGTTCTTCACCGTACCTTTCTATGATCATCAATTTCCAACTTTGTTTGTTCTTCGACAAACAGTTTTTATCTAACACAACTAAAGTTGTTTGTTAAGGAAATAAACAACACACCTCTTCCATCATTTTATTTTCCTTCTTTTCCCCCTCCTCCATCAGCTGCTTCTCCTCTTTCTCCATTTCTTTTGTGATGATCACTCCAGAAGTCATATTCTCAGATTTCACACTGACATCTTCAAAGTAAGAGCAATGATAATGAACACATGATAGATAGATAGATAGATAGATAGATAGATAGATACTTTATTGATCAAAATTTGGGAAATGTTTGCGTTGCAGCAGCATAAAAAGCACAAGGCAATGTACATAAGAAAAATTAAGATACAAGAACTAAACAGTCCAAAATATTTCAGAAATAGAAATAAAATAGCATTACAAATTTAAAAAGTTGTCGTCCTTTCAGAAAAACAATCATATCTTTGCAAAGTTGATCAACTTTCATTAGTTACTGCATTTGACAAACTGCATTACTTCCTCATTATGTCGACTTTCAAGAAGTTAATCTCAATAGTATAAGATTAACAGTGGGTCTCAAAGGAAAGAAAGCCCCTTGGGGCCACAGATGTGGCTCCCTTGTGACTGACCATTTGCGGCTCCAGTCTCCATTGCTGTGCCAAGCGGCTCTTCGGGCTCATCCGGTTTGGGGCAGTGAGGGGACCCACTTCGGCTTTCTTCCTTCGGGCTGTCAGTAAGAGGAAGAACACATATCAAAACTCAGGCAGCTCTTGAGGAGCGGAGACCTCGACAGTCACTGTGCACATCGCGACATGTTTCAGCACCAACAAAGAAGAAACCAATGTAGTTACATTGTACAACCCTTAAAACATGAGAACGTTCAACACCAACAAAGAAGAAACTGATGCCACCGAAGGCTTTCAGTGTTTAGAGCTTCGTGCAGGACAGGAAGACCATGCATGTCCACACTGGTCCATTGTCTAATACATCATTCCTCCATATAACAACAACACGTTACACTGATAGACGCGAAGTAAACTTACCGGCTCATGATTCCACCAGCCAAGCACACGTTTAATGCCGCCTTTCTAGGTACCGTGAAAAACAGACGTGATATGATTTGCTCAACAAAAAAGTAACTTGTCACGACTTACACAACAGTGCTAAAGTGTCGGATAAAGCTGGTTATACATGTGGTATCCGGCAGTAGAGGGCCGGAGTTCTCAAAAAAAGCGCAGAAATGTTATCTCATGCCAGACTAGTAACGCTTTGGTCTTTTGGCTTAATATCAGCGCGTGTCCCAAAGACGGTAAATAACCATAAACAAGGAACTCAGATCCGGTCAATAACTTTCACAATAAAACTTATTAGGCCAACGTTACGAGGGAGAGCTGGAATGAGAGGGCAGATTTATTTTTTACTCGCTATCTTTACTTCCGCCATTTTCTTCAGCAGTGCCGCACACTTTTGTACTTTTATTATAGGCGGGGCTTCTACATTTCGCGCCATGTAGGACGAAACTACTGCTTGTCAAATAGGGTGGTATGTGATTAAAGTGCAGATATTGTAGAATTTAAGAAGTTAATACCATCATCAAAATTGGATAAAGCCAGTGATACAGGATTATAAATGAGGAGTGAAGTCACATTTACCGTCTACATAGAATTCCATGCACAAAAAGAAATACTGACAAGACAACAACCCCTCTGACCTGAAATATGTGCCCGCCCTAATCTGATATTTCCCGCGAAAGGCAATTGCCGGTGTTATGCCGTGTTATGCATGCCCGTCTAAATTTGCAAGGTTTATTTGATTAATCTTTCATTATTTCTCAGGGCGAACTCTTTTGTGTTCTTTTCGCTGTGTTTTTAAGCATTTCAGATAGCTTATTCTAAAATGAGGTTTTGTGGTGGGAATTCTTTTGATAAATATCAAATACAGTGGCGAGCCGTGACTTTTATTCCTAGGCCCTCTGACAGTTTCATCAATATCAGTTTCATCAATAACAAGTGCAGACCAGTTGAAAGTGAGATGATAATGCATGTTTATACATACCCAATGATGCAAGCAATGCAATAGCAGCAGGGTAAGAATTCCAGTCTGTTGGGGCTTTGAACATGAACGTTCTTCTGCCAATAGATTTTTTTGCCGAGGGGACAGAAATAAATTTGGACAGAGGGTGTTTCTCAATCGCGAGTACGCTTGCTTGGTAGCACATGTCTGCCGAGCATCTTGCTTCAGAAGCGAGTTAAGAATACCTCCTAGCCTCGGAAAACTAAGAATGGAACAGGCTAACAGGTGTGCGTCATATGCGTCATCTGCGAGGCCCCGCCTTAAATGGAACGCGATTTGTTTGAAAACTCAAAACTGATTTACAACATGGAAACGTTTGTGTTGGTTTCGTCTTCTATGCATGCGTTTAATGAGAAGGAGGAAGAGATAGAGCGGGAGTGTCGGCGGCGTCTGTCTGCTCGGAGGAGGAGGATGTTCTGTCGGCACCTGTGCGGAGGACGAGGTGCTCGGGTAACAACACGGCACTCGATCAGCTGTTTGGGATTATTGATAAGACCGAGACTTCACGGCCAGATGCGGCGTTCGTTGTGGCCGGAGATTTCAACACCGCCAACATGAAGAAGGTCTTGCCAAAATATTACCAACACATCAGCTGCCCGACGCGCGTGGGAAACATACTGGACCATGTTTATTCCCCTTTTCGACATGGATATAAGGCTCTCCCTCGCCCTCCCTTCGGCAAATCAGACCACATCTCACTGCTGCTGCTGCCTGCTTACAAGCAGAAACTTAAAAGGGACAGACCGGTAATAAGGACAGTACAGCGATGGAGCGAGGAGTCAGATTCAGCACTGCAGGATTGCTTTGCATCTACGGATTGGAGTGTGTTTGAGGACATTAACACACGGACACTGTCATCTGCTACATTGGGAAATGCATCGATGACGTGGTACCGAAGGTTTCTGTACGAACATTCCCAAATCAAAAGCCCTGGATAAACGGCGAGGTGCGCAGTAAGCTGAAAGCGCGCACTATCGCGCACAGAGCTGGAGATTTGGAGGAGTACAGGAAATCTAGGTATGATCTCCGGAGAGCAATTAACAATGTAAAGAGACAGCACAAAGACAAGGTGGAATCTGACTTCAAAGGCTGTAATACCAGGAACATGTGGGCGGGACTAAGAACAATGACAGACTACAAAGGAGCAGCGGGGGGTGCTGTGGGAGTGTCTGCGTGCGCATCTCTCCCAGATGAGCTGTACAGTTTTTTTGCACGCTTTGAGAGCAGCCAGGCTGTGGAGGTACAGAGGGACCAGGAGCCCTGCCCTTTTGTTTTAAACAGGGCAGATGTGTGCAAATCCTTTAAAAGGTTTAACCCACACAAGGCTCCTGGACCTGATGGCATCCCTGGCCGTGTTCTCAGGGTGTGTGCAGTTCAGCTGGCAGAGGTGTTCACAGACATCTTCAACAGGTCCCTGTTGCAGTCTGTAGTCCCCACATGCTTCAAACACTCCACTATCGTTCCTGTCCCCAAAAAGACAATATTCACCTGCCCCAACGACTACCGCCCAGTAGCACTCACCTCCATCATAATGAAGTGCTTTGAGCGGTTAGTCAAATCATTCATCACCTCCTCCCTCCCTGACTCTCTGGACCCCCTGCAGTTTGCCTACAGAGCAAACAGGTCCACAGACGACGCCATAGCCCTCACCATCCACACTGCCCTCTCACACCTGGACCCGAAGAACAGGAACACATATGTGAGAATGCTGTTCATTGACTACAGTTCAGCATTCAATACCATTGTGCCCTCCAAGCTGGCCATCAAGCTCAGAGAGCTCGGGCTCAACAGCGCCCTCTGTGACTGGATCCTGAACTTCCTGACGGGCAGACCCCAGGCAGTGCGGGTGGGAAACATCACATCCTCCACCCTGATTCTCAACACCGGTGCCCCTCAAGGCTGCGTGCTCAGCCCTCTCCTCTACTCCCTGTTCACTCACGACTGCGTGGCCACACACAGCTCCAACACCATCGTGAAGTTTGCTGATGACACGACCGTCATCGGCCAGATCACAGACGACAACGAGACGGCGTACAGAGAGGAGGTCGAAAAACTGACATCTTGGTGCCAGGATAACAACCTCCATCTCAACATCAGCAAAACAAAGGAGCTGATTGTGGATTACAGGAAGCAGCAGGGAGAGGGACACGCCCCCATCACCATCAATGGGACTACGGTGGAGAGAGTCAGCAGCTTCAGGTTCCTTGGGGTCCACATCACTGAGGACCTGACATGGACTCTTCACACCACCACCATCACCAAGAAAGCTCGACAGCGGCTCTTCTTCCTCCGCAGGCTGAGGAGGTTCAAAATGGATTCCAGGATACTCTGCAACTTCTACAGGTGCACCATAGAGAGTATCCTGACTGGCTGCATCACGGCCTGGTACGGCAGCTGCACCGACCTCAATCGTAAGGCTTTACAGAGGGTGGTGAAAACTGCACAGCACATCACCAGGACGGAGCTGCCATCCATGGAGGACCTTTACTCCCAGCGGCTCAGGAAGAAAGCCCTACGGATTATCAAAGACCCCCATCACCCCAGCCACAAACTGTTCTTTCTGTTGCCGTCTGGCAGACGTTACCGCAGCATCCTGGCAAAAACAAAAAGATTCAGAGACAGTTTCTTCCCGCGGGCAGTGAGACTGTTAAACAATTGAACTGCTGAAACAATTTCAAAACATTCATCTGCTACTTAGTAATATATATCTACTATCTAATATATATCATTCCAATAACTTGTATATAGACTCTTACTGCACTATTCCACATACTCACTTTAATTTAGAACTATTTTTCTTTTTGTATTACCTTTTACTATCTGTATTATTATTATGTTGCATTGTTGGAGAAGCCTGTGACATAAGATTTTCAACGACATAATTACTCTGTAGCTATGTCAGTTTGACAATAAAGAACCTTGAACCTTGAACCTTAGGATAAATAATGTATTGTTTTATTCAATGTTGGGAGAATGGGTGTGTTGCCGCTTGCCTTCCGTGCGAGTTTTATTCTCTAATGTGAATCAAGTAAATTAACTATCCCTAATTACTGCATAGTTAGTTTGTGAGTTGTCATGATGGTTTAAATCACCCTTGGTAGACACCCCTTTCTATTGCCATGCTTCCCGCACAATAATCAAACAACACTTTTGTCCCGTGTCAATTTTGCATATATAGTTTGTGCATGTTTATAGTCGTTCTAACAGTTCTCGATGCGGAGACAATGTGAAATTGTTTGTTTAATCATGTAAACACACACACACACACACACACACACACACACACACACACACAAGCACATTGCAGATTACAAACAAATGAACCATTAACAAGAAACAAATGTCAAGTAAACTGAAACTGCCCTCTATTCTTTATGTTGCGTAGGTCCATCATTACTGCAGTATCAATGCCACCGTGCCAGTCCTCCAGCGATTTTTTGGCGACGAGGACACCCGCCCTGACTTTCGGCTGGGCAGGGAGGCCATCCAGCAGCTCTTAGTGGTGCTCAAGACAGAGAGGCACCACGGATGGGGGGCCACTCTGGAGGCCCTGGTGTTTCTCTTTTGGATTGCCAGTGGCTCCGCTTACAGAGTGGTCTCCTGTGTCTTCGGTGTGCCTCTGCCGTCCGTCCACCGGATTGTCCACAGGATGGTGGATGAGGTGGTGGCCGTCTTGTCCCAGTTTGTCCATCTCCCATGTGCGGAGGACTTGGCGGTGGTTGGTGAGGGTTTTGCCCTGTTGGCTCACCACAAAGCCTTTCGCAAGGCAGCTGGGGCAATTGACGGCTGCCACATCCGCATCAAATGCCCAAGTGGCACTGATGGTCCAGACTACTGCAACAGGAAGCTGTTCTATTCAGTTGTGTTGCAGGGCGTCTGTGACCATCAGGGACGCTTTGTGGACATCTTTGTGGGTTACCCAGGATCCGTGCATGATGCACGGATTCTGAAGAACAGCCCCATCTACGCTAGGGGGACTTACCCTCCACCAGGGTATTTCATCCTAGCTGATGGTGGCTACCCATGTCTACAGGAACCCCTGGCCCTTATCACACCATATAAGAGGCCAGTGAGAGGCATGGCAGAACAACGGTTTAATTGCCATCCCTCCAGGGGTCGCGCAATCATTGAGCGGGCCTTTGGGGTGATGAAAACCCGCTTCAGGTGCATCTTTTTAGAAACACTTGAAGTACATCATGAGTTTGTCCCCAAGGTAATGAATCATTCTAATGTTTCTGTAGCAAATTAGTTCATTACAATCCTAATATCCTTATTCTGCTATACTAACACTGTCTTAATGCCTAACAATTGCATAGTCACATACAATATGCTTCACACTTTGTTTTGTCCTTTTTTTGCTCTGCCTTGTGCACAGGTTGTAACGGCATGTGTAATCTTACACAACATCTGTATCGGGGTTGGGGACCACCTACCTCCAGACGACGCCGCTCTGGAGGACAACCAGCCACCTGCTGCGGATGAAGGTGCATGTGGGGAAAGTGAGAGTGGAGCAGCATGGCGTGTGGCCCTTGCCAACGAGGTGTCCGCACTTGCTGGTGCTCCACAGGACCATGACTATTGTGCACAGGTGAACATCATGGCTCAATCACAATCTGCTTATACTTAAGTAACTGTATTTTGTAAAATGATCATCTCTCCAGGACAGAACCACTAAACTAACATAACACTTTCTCCTTCTGTTTGCAGCCTTGAAAAAGTCCTGGAGGATAAACAGCCAAAACACCATAAAATCAGCATCACCAATTCTGCCTACATGTGGGAGATGGACCCTCTGGCAGGAGGCTGCGCTCCATCAGGACCAGAACCTCTCTCCACCTGAACAGTTTCTTCACCTCCGCTACCGGCCTCTTAAATAAGGCCTGGCCCCCCCACTGACACTTTACCTCAGCCACAACGCAGACTCTATGCATTACATTAATGCACACAATGTTCAAATATTGCTTACTGGACATATTTCATATGTTATATTCTATAATTCACTGCATTTTATTAAGCTGTAAATTACTGCTTGACTTTATTTTATTGCTATGTATCTATATTTGTTTACAGTGTTGTTAATATAGGTCGCTATCTGTGAACTTGTGTTTTTTTGTTTTATATTTAATGACATCAAGTCAAATTCCTTGTACTTGTGAGTATACCTGGCAATAAAGCCGTTTATGATTCAGAATAATAAAATGTGTATTCATATATCATACTTGATGTCTGCAAACCTTTTTTACACATATTGGTGGACATTGTAGCATAAAACACAAATATCAACAAGAGGCAAAGTCAAAACAAGGTTCTTTTTCATTCAGTCACATTTTTTATTTGGGGGCAAAACGCTCCAAGACAGCCAAAAACTTTTCGGACCTTTCTCGGGCCTCTGCTGCTTTCTTCTCATCTGCCTCTCTCTGGTAGAGGATGTCCTCCCTTAAGAGATCAAGGTAGGGATCCTCTCTCTCCCTCTTTTTCCTTCCTCCTCTCCTCTCTGTGTCGTCCTTGTCTTTTCCCTCCTCATCCTCTCGCCCTTTCTGACCTACCTGGGCAGTGCTTGGCCCCGGATTTGCGTCTTGGATGGAGGAAATCAGGCAGGGGGGCGAGACCGCCGCAGACTGCCCTAATGCCTCATCCATTAGGACAAACCAGGCCCAAGTCGCTGCCGTGGGTTTCCCGTCCTCGGTGCCCTGCCCTGAGGCGGGACACTTGCATTCCTGAGCAGTGAAGACCAAACACATACACGCATTAATATATGAAAACATAATACATTTTAATTTCAAACCTTTATTACAGGTGAATCCCATTGAGATCATTGATCTCTTTTTCAAGGGTGACCTGCTGCAAGTAGGTTCCACATGAATACATTTGAACATATAAAACAACAGCAAAAACAAACATGATCATGTCTATAACCTCTCACACCTTGTACTTCATTTTGAGGTTGTCCCACTTTTTTTTGGCTTGGACGTGGGTTACCTATTCCCTCAATCCCCATTTTTGCCACAATTGTCCTATGTAAATTATAAGAAGGAGAAAGCAGCGATTAAATTACATCTTGAACAATATTTACTACCTAAACAATGTCACTTGCTTCTCACCGATAACCACTGGCGGCCGTGTCCCGACCGCCCGTGAACAGGTGCCGGAGCTCAACACGGAGGCGTATAAAGGCCTCCGTCTGTTCCTTAGTCCCTTGAGCAAACACCAGAAACAACAGTATAATGCCGTGTGTAATTAATGAATACCAGGCCAAAAACTCTGTTGCCAGTTTATTACAGAAACTGAGCTTAACTGCAGTCCGGCAACAAACAATTTTGCCACTCTCTCTAACGGTTTCAACATAAACTGTACCGAAAATAAATACCTCACGATGTACCTATCTAATTATGAACTAGCTTTACTTTCACAGAACACATTTTTGGTGATAACACATTTATCAAAGTAACGTATTTACCAACACATTTTTTACCCCACTTTACATACTTACATTTAAATGTGTACTGCTTCACTTCAGCCATTTCCGCCACAGATTTTGGAAATTGGTCCGTGAGCAAAGCATTGTGGGGATTTTAAGACCGCGAAGTCTACTCATGTGCAGCCTCGATATTTCTCCAAACGGAGTACGCCGGGCTCGGTAGATTTCCAAGTATGCTGGAGATTGGAACAGTACTTCGGCGGCACTCGATGACGTAGTATGCTTGAAATAGTGGCTCTGAAGCAGCTTTACTCGCGATTGAGAAACACCCAGAGTGTCTAACTTGATGATTTGGCGAGTAGGGTACAAAATACTGCTTTAAAGTGGACCTATCATGCTATATATGAATAATATAGTGTAGGACCATACCTATATAAGGCATATTTCTACTTTTTTTTTTTCAAAATACCAAACAGATCATGCATTTTAGCCATGCCTCATTTCGCTCAATTTGAAAAATGTTAGCTCTGTTTTTGCAAGGGTTGATTCTGTGAGCAACAGCACCATCTAGAGGCCTGGCATATGTACTACAGCGTCTCCAGCGCTTTCGAACGGCAATGGCCGTGGCTGTCTCCTCCTGATTGGTGGAGTTGGCCCAATAGCCGTAGCGCCACCGTCCTGACGTCAGGACAGTGTTCAAATCTGGATCAGTTTTTATCAGATCCGTTGCAGCCCCTTTTTTAGAGATTTGGGTATGGAGGAAAATAGAGAGGGTTGTGTTTTCTGACACTTGGTGAGTTCCCTGGAACACCGGGGACACATATTCATGTAGAAAAGACGTACAAAAGTGCATTTTGCATGATAGGTCCCCTTTAAATAAGGGGGATAGTTAAGATAAATGCATTTAAATATCAGCTGAAGCCAATGCGTGTGTCTTCTTACATTTAATGAAGGCCATTTAAGTTGGTTATACATTGTGCAGTGATGTGTACGAAAAGGACAACCAAGAACAAATCTGCATAGTCTATTGTAGGCTATGTTGAGTGGAGCAAGATCTGATTTATGTGCATTTTGGTAGACAACATCACAATAGTCCATAATCGGAAGAATAAGTTGAGAAGCAATTCTCTTACGGACACTGAGCGTAAAACAACTGCGAGAGCGGTGTAAGACACCGATTCCATAATTGACTTTTTGTATTACATGATTTATATGTAGTAGTTTAAATGAAAGTTCAGAGTCTAGCCATACACCAAGATATTTAAAGTGGAGGGAGAGTTTTCTCCTGTCAGACTGTGTTGTAACTTGTTTTATTTAAGGCAGTAAAACATTTGTTTATTTGATTCTTGATAGAAGTTAAATGTACAACGTTTCACAGGAAAAGCTTTTATTTTGAAGTGCAAGTATGTGTCCTCCTCTGACACCTTCCTGTTGTTATGAATATTGAATGGCTAGCTGATTCTGGTAGACGGCGGTGGCAACACTGGACTGTGACTGGATGAGAGATGGCAGAGGGAAGTGACGAGGCAGGAAGCGAGTTAGGAGACATGGACGTAACAGGCGGGAGTTGTGAAAATGGAAAATGGGATATAGTGAGGAGAAATAAACGTAAAAAGGGAGGAAATACTAATTTGGATGAGAGCAATAGTGAGGGTGAAAGGAGAGAAAGAGTGGTCGGAAATAGGCAACAGGAGTTCATGGTGGTTGTGAAACTTGCGCAAGAGGGAGCTTCGTTCGGCGTGTGGAACCCAATACGGTTAACTAAATCCATCAGTAAAGAATTCGGGGAGGTGATGAGTGCTAAAGTATTGAGGAATGTATCAATGTTGATCAAATGTAGGGATAGAGAGCAACAGGGGAAAGCAATAACGATGAGTACTGTGGAGGGTAAGAAAGTGGAATGTTCACTGTTCAGTGGTAGAAAGCTAGTCAGGGGAGTTGTGACAGGAATCCCCGTCAGAATATCAGCTGAGGATGTGAAAGGGAATATAACAAATGCAAGAATAAGTGATGTCAAACGCATGAAAGCAAATCGCAATGGGATCAAAGAGGATAGTCTTTCGGTTCTGATCACTTTTGATGAAAAAAGTCTTCCGGAAAAGATACTCATTGGATATATGTGTTATTATGTGAGACCGTATGTTCCACCACCACTAAGATGTTTTAAATGTCAGATTTGGACACGTGGCGGCAGTGTGCAAGGGAAAACAAAGGTGTGGCAGATGTGGTGGAGATCATGAATACGGCAAATGTGAGGAAGGGGCAAAGCTGAAATGTTGCAATTGCGGAGGGGAGCATAGCTCAGCGTACCGTGGATGTGAGGTTAGCAAGAAAGCAGAAGAGGTGCAGCGAGTCAGGGTGACGCAGGGAGTTAGCTATGCAGAGGCAGCAAAGACAGTTTCAGGAGGAACGCAGGTTACAATGGAAAACAACAAAAAGAGCAAAGAAACAGAAAAAGTTCACAACTGTGTTAAGTTGAAGGAGGACACTCTGATAGTGAGTAAAAGACAGTTTGTACCGTTTATGGCAGAGATTATCAACTGTTCAGCGCAGACTAAAAGCCGGGAAAGAATCAAAATAATTGTCAAATCAGCTGAAAAGTACCTTGATGTGAAAGGGATGCACTGGGAAAATGTGAAAGATATCCTGAATGATGACGTCCAACAATCTCAGACATGGAGTGGATCATCTTGATGGTGTTTATTGTACTGCAGTGGAATGCTAGAAGTTTAATTGCAAATGGACAAGAGTTCAAAAAATATATTGACAACCTGGGAGAGAAACCTAATGTACTTTGTATCCAGGAAACATGGCTGAAACCACAATTGGATTTTATTGTGAAGGGATATACTGCAGTTAGATGAGATAGGGACTCTGGCAGAGGGGGAGGAGTTGCAACATTCATACAGAGTGGTATAAGTTACAAAGTTATGCATGTAAGTACAGATCATGAGGCAATAGTTATAAGGGTATGGAATGATAGAGGACCTATAGATATAGTAAATTATTATAATCCATGTGGGAAATTAGATCAAAGTATATTAGAGGATGCTGGGGGTTCACTGCAAGACAAAGTAATATGGTGTGGGGATTTTAATTCACATAACTCGCTATGGGGAAGCAGTAGCACAGATGCAAATGGTGCAGTAGTTGAGGAATTTATAGATGACCACAGGCTAGTGTGTATTAACACTGGGGAAGGAACACGATATAATTGCACGAAGAATATAGAAACAGTACTCGATCTGACATTTGTATCTAGTGCTATAGCAGGTATAAGTACATGGGATGTGGTAAAGCATACTACAGTGGGCAGCGATCATTATCCGGTGATGACTAAAGTTGGAACCAACATGAGTTTTGAAAAGGAAAAGAAAATTCCTAGGTGGAAATTGGGAAAGGCTAATTGGGATGCCTTCCAAGTTGTAAGTACGAATAGATGTAAAACACTTCAAGAGGAACATTTTGATGATATAAATAAATTCAATGATGAGCTGGTCAAGGTTATCATTCATTCAGCTAAAGAAACAATTCCGGAAATTGCAGGAGTTAGGCGTACCAAGAGTGTACCCTGGTGGAATGGTGAATGTAGCAAGTCCATTAAAGACAGAAATAAAGCATTCAGGCAACTCAAACAACTCCATTCTCAGGAAGCTTTGAATCAGTATAAAAGGGCCCAGGCTATAGTAAGGAGAACAATAAGAACGCAAAAACGCACTTTTTGGAGGCAATATTGCAATAGTATTGGAAGAGAAGTACAGCTTGCAGATGTTTGGGGCATGATTAGGAGAATGGGGGGAATTCGAAGGAATTATGAGTTGCCAGTTTTGAGCAGAGGGGACATAATGGCTGTTACAAACTTAGGAAAGGCGGAACTTCTAGCTCAAACATTTAGGAAAGTTCATAGTTCGGATAACCTTACAGAGGAAGCCAGGCAGTGCAGAAATAATACACTAATGGAAAACCCGAGAATATTGGATAGAGTAGAAGTGTTAGGGGATCAGTTGGACCTGCATTTTAGTATGTTTGAGTTGAGAAGAGCAATTATTAGTGCTCGTCAAACCACTCCTGGGAAAGATGGTGTTTGTTACAAAATGTTGGAACACATGACAGATAACACTCTCGTCATTGTGTTAAGGTTGTTTAATAGGGTGTGGGATTCTGGCCAACTTCCTTCAGTGTGGAAAGAAGCGATAATAGTGCCCATCCGAAAGCCAGGGAAAGACCCTTCAGATCCATCTAGCTACAGACCTATTGCCCTGACATCTCATTTATGCAAAATGATGGAAAGAATGGTTACAGAAAGGTTAACATATATCTTAGAAAGTAAAGCTCTGTTGTCCCCATATCAAAGTGGGTTTCGTAGGGGTTGGAATACAATGGATTCTATTTTGTGCTTAGAATCATACATCAGGAAAGCACAGACCAACAAGGAAGTAGTGATTGCAGTCTTCTTTGATATTGAATTGAGGCTTATGACATGCTCTGGAAGGAAGGACTACTAATCAAGTTAAAATCATTGGGAATTGGTGGTAAAGCATATAATTGGGTTATGAATTTTTTACTGGACAGGAAAATACAAGTAAGAGTAGGTGCAGAGTATTCAAGTGTTTATGCTGTGGAGAATGGTACTCCGCAAGGTAGTGTATGTAGTCCGTTGCTGTTCAATATAATAATACATGACATTTTTAATCAAGTTCATCCAAGTGTGGGAAAATCTTTGTATGCAGATGATGGGGCTTTGTGGGCAAAAGGTCGCAATGTAGCACATGTTGGAAAGAAAATACAAGCTGCAATAGTTGAAGTGGAGAAATGGACAAATAAATGGGGATTCAAACTGTCAGTAGCTAAGACGCAGGTCATTTGTTTTACAAAATGGCATAAAATTGCTCCTATATCGTTAAAATTGTATGAGCAACCTCTTGAACAGGTTAATACAATAAGATTTCTTGGTGTTTGGTTTGACGGAAAGCTAACATGGAGCAATCATATAGGAAAAGTTCAAAATAAATGTAAAAAGGTCAACAATGTACTTCGGTGTTTGGCGGGACAGGAGTGGGGAGCGAGTAGGTCATCACTTCTGAATATATATTGGGCACTCATGAGACCTGTAGTAGATTATGGGTGTATAGCGTTCATGGCAGCAGCAGAATCAAACCTTAAAAAACTGGATGGCCCTGAGAATATGTAGTGGAGCTTTTAAAACATCTCCAGTATCAGCAATACAGGTGGAAATGGGAGAAATGCCTTTAAGGATAAGAAGAGTTAAGTTAATGTTGGCATACTGGGTAAACCTTCAGGGGCATTGTGATAGTCATCCTGCGAAACAATGACACACATTTAACAAGTTTTGGATGGATTGGCGATGTTAAAGCAGCAAGTATAGGTTTGAATAAAATACAGTATTGCCCCACAGTTCCAATCTCGTCCATTCCACCCTGGTTATTCCCATTGCCAAGGGTAGACCTCAATATACAAAGGGAGTTGAAGGAAAAGAAAGAACTACTACCAGTATGGCGCATAGTCCAGAATTATTTTGCAAATAATTACTCAGACTCAACAATCATATTTACAGATGGCTCCAAAGATCCAGAGACAGGGCGTGCAGGGGCAGCAGTTTATATCCCAGTGAGTAATACACATATAAAGAAAAGGGTAACAGACCATGTGTCAGTATACACGACAGAGTTGTGGTCATTGGTATTGGCATTGAAATGGATAGAGGAGAAAGAAATACATAATAGTGTAATTGCATCGGACAGTTTTTCAGCATTATCGAGTATACGATCAGGCAGATCTTCATTTAGAATGGACATAATAAATGAAATATTTCTAATTTTATATAAAATGCAAATCAAAGGCATAGCAACTCGTTTCATCTGGGTTCCTGCTCATGTTGGTGTGGAGGGTAATGAACAGGTGGATATTCTGGCCAAACAAACACTCACATTCATACATAAATATGCACAAACAACATGGCAAGAACATTGGGACCTTAGTTATACAGGAAGACATCTTTATAACATTCAAAGGTATGTGGGGGATGGAAGGAAGGTGGGGTTTAAAAGAAGGGAGGAAAATGTCATTTCTCGGATGAGAATAGGTCATACAGGGCTCAATCATACATTGAGTAGAATAGGAAAGCATCCAACCGGAAAATGTATACACTGTAGCCAGCCAGAAACTGTGGAACATGTTTTACTGCTTTGTGGGAAATATAGTGTTCAAAGAGGTGTGTTTTTCCAGACACTGAAGAGGGCAGGATTCAGTGACTTGTCGATGTCGGGGCTGTTGGGGAAAACATCAGGCAATATTTATTGTGAGATTATTAAGTTTTTAAGAGAAATTGATACATTTAAAATAATCTAGAGTTTTGGTTCTTTTTTTTGTTTTGTTTTGTTTTGTTTGTTTGTTTTTGTTTGTTTTGTTTTGTTTTATTTCTTTTGTTTATTGTTTTCTGGATAGTCTCTTGTCCACACTCCAGTCCAGTTGGTGGCGGTAATGCACCTATAAGTTGGTTTGCCAACCGCCAATAAAATCTAAAGAAGAAGAAGAAGATGAATATTGAATACGAGCATGTCGAGTGCATTTTCTCTGTCTTCCACCGTTCTTGTTGGAAACTGTTTAATGAATATAAAGTAAAAGTTCAGTTTGGATAAGACTGCGCTTGGTTCTTCAAACGAAGCTTCTATTACACAACATTTTGGTGCCGAAACCCGGGATGATCAAGACTTTTAAGACTTTGAACTGTGTCGTAGTTGGAAGCTAACTGGCTAATGCTAGCTGTTGAAATGACTGAGCGCTACGAACGGATGAGACGGAAGCGGGAAACAATACGAGCCTCGACAATAGAAGAGGAGGTGAGCAAAGATGAACCAGACTCTGATAGACTCCGTTAAATGCTGACGTTATTGTCGAACAAGGAAGAATGTTTATTAGATTTAGACAAAGGCATTGAGGATGAAACGCTGACGGACGATCTGGAGGCAGAGATTGAAAACACTCAGGAATACCAGGACCGCATTATCACATGGAAATCCCGGGCCACCAGATACATTCAGAAGACTGTGCGGGTGAGCGATGTGAGTGCACCTTCAGTCGGATTACTGCATAAACAGACTGTTAAACTGCCCAAGTTAGTAATAGAAAAATACGGTGGAGAAATAAGCCAGTGGCAAGAATTCTGGTCCCAATATGAAACGGCTATTCATGACAACGATGCACTGTGTAAGAGGGAGAAGTTCATTTACCTGAGATCCTATCTGACTGGAGCAGCAGCAAGAGCTGTGGCAGGACTAGCCATGACAGATGATAATTATGATGCAGCAATACAATTGCTTCAGAACCGCTTTGGAAGAAAATACATTGTAGTAAGTGCACACATGTCCAAATTGCTAAACTTGACTCCTGTGAGGAAATCATCGGATGTTGCAGCTCTCAGACAACTGTACGATGAATGTGAAATACAAATTCGGAGTATAGAATCCTTAGGGGTACACAGTGACACATATGGCTGCCTGCTATGTCCAGTTCTACTACAGCTCATACCAGAAGACATAGCATTAGACTATACACGCATTTCAGACTCCAGTGGCGAATGGAGGGTACCTGAACTCATCCTGTTTCTTCAGAATGAAGTCCAGAGCAGAGAGAGAGCCCTTCAGCTTACCAGACCGGGTAACACTAAAAAGGACTTTCTGCCAAATATCAGAACTGGTAAGCCACACACCCTTACTGAAAACAAACCTAAAAGTTGGAATGTGCCTTCAGCGACTGCATTGTACACAGCAAGTAATAACTACCAGACATGTGTATATTGTGACAGTGCCAACCATAAACCAGAACATTGTCCAGACAATTCTGTTGCTGCTCGCAAAGATAAACTGCGAAAACTGGGAAGATGCTATGTGTGCCTTGGCCCAAAACACATAGCAAAATTCTGCAAAGTCAAGGGTGTTTCATGTGCCTTGTGTAGTCGCAGACATCACCAGTCAGTTTGTGATCAAAGTGAAGCTAAACCAGATGCCGACAGTGGAAGTACTGATGCTGTGGTATCCGCTGTGTCAAGCACAGTTAAAATGAAAGCTAATGTCCAGAACACAGTCCTGCTCCAGACAGTCAAGGCGTGGACAGAGGGCCCAGCAGGGAGAAAGATCATATGCTGTCTGTTGGATGGAGGCAGCCAGAGAAGCTTTGTTCATGAGAATGTAGTTAAAGCACTAAGACTACCAGTGGTAAGGCAGGAGACGCTACATCTTCACACTTTTGGAGCCACCTCTCCAATAATAGTACAACGCAACGTTGTGAAAGTGTCCCTAAAAAATGTGTGGAATTCACAGCAAGGAATAGAGATCGAAGCAGTGGAAACCCCTCAAGTGTGCAGTGCTGTGATAAAAGTGCCAGGCGAACCAATCCAAAACGAATTAAAGGAAAAAGGTCTGCAGCTTGCTGATTTTCCACTGGAAGGCGCTGATGATCCAGAACTGTCTGTGTTAATAGGAGCAGACTATTACTGGAAAGTAGTGACAGGCAAGGTCCAGAGCAGGGGTAGCCAACACGGTGCCCGCGGGCACACACACACACACACACACACACCACACACACACCACACACACACACACAGACACACACACACACACACACACACACACACACACACACACACACACACACACACACACACACACACACACACACTCACACTCAAAGACCCTCCCCACACAGAGAGACACACATAGCTCTGCTCAGACAGATTTATTGTAAATGTCACACACCATAATATTGACAGAAATTGAATTAAACCTCTCCTACCAGTATTCAGAGGCCAGTTAACATAACAACATAACAATGAACATTGTGTGCACTCACACACAAACTCTCAGTAAACAAAATTTAAAAGGTTTTTTATCTTACTTTAAATTAGTGGGACTTCTGACATTCCTTGCTTTGAACAATCCCCCTCAAATCTGACTTGTATTCCGTTGTGGCCACTCGAAGCAATTCTCTCACATGTGTGTCAGTCAGAACAGATCGATGCTTGGATTTCACGTGTTTCAGGGTAGAAAACAGAGACTCACAGACGTATGTTGACCCAAACATTGAAAGTAGCTTGAGCGCAGCCCATTTGACATTGGGGTATTTTTCGATTGGCACAGTTTTCCAGAACTCAAGGGTCCCTTCCCTCAGAACAGGTTTCAGTCGGTCATCCTCTGAAAGTTCGATCATCTCCAACTCGGCCACCGCCTCGTCCTTGACTAGCGGGGCTTTCAAACAGTCCGTCTCAGCATTAAAAGGATCGACGAGGAACGTAATCTGTGGCCTTTTCACATGTAGATCATGGAACCAGGTCGCAAAGTTTTCCTGCAGGGTTTCAACCAATGTTGCATAACGGGCTGTTTGCTTTTTCCGGGTGGCACCGGTGGCTTGTGCGCTTGCTTTTAGCAGAGAGGGAAAATGCGCTAATTCTCCCTTTTGAAGATGTGTCTTGAACAATTTCAGTTTGTTAACAAACGCAAATACTCTTTGCACTAGGTCAGGCAGCATTTTTTACTTTCTCTGCAGATCCAGGTTCAGTCTGTCCATATGGCACAGCATGTCGACCCAAAAGGATCCAGATCCATAATCCACTTGGGGTCTGAGAGCTCCGGATAATCCTTGTCCTTCTCTTCCATGAACAGTTTCACAGCATCCAACAGCTCAAAGAAGCGAGACAGCACTTTGCCTTTAGAAAGCCACCTCACAGTGCAGTGCAGCGGCAGGTCTCCTGGAAGCTCTTGGTCGAGTTTAGCGATGAGATTCTTAAATTGACTGTGGTTAAGAGCATGCATGCGGATGTAGTTTACGATTTCCATCACAGGCTTCATGACGTTGTCTAAATTCAGTGATTTGGACACAAGTTTCTCCCGGTGAATGATGCAGTGGAAATTCCAAAACAAATGTGACAAAATGTGTTGTCAGCTTTGCACAGCCCCACAAGCCCGTTAACAGATCCGACCATTGATGGCGCTCCATCCGTGGCTATTGCAGTTAGTTTCTGCTTGGGCACATTTGCTTTCACAAACACATTTGTCATTGTTTCTTTAACATCGATGCCACGGGTTCTGTCTTTTGGCACAATATCAAGGAGTTCTTCTTTTATAACACAATCCTTTGAGACTGATCGTGCAAATATTGCCAGCTGAGGCTTGTCTTGTATGTCACAAGACTCATCCAATGCCACACTGAAAAACTTAGATGTTTGAAGATCAGAGTGTAACTGTGCTTCAATGGCGGTGTTAATGTCCGATATTCTGCGTTCAACAGTGTGGCGGGACAGTTGGACGTCTGATACCGCTTGTTTTAGTTTTTAGTTTTCTGGAGACAAGATTTCAACCACGTCACTGAGGCATTTTTGAACAAACTCCCCTTCATTGTACGGCTTTTTAGCTCGTGCTATGTTCCAAGCAACTTGATAAGATGCAAGCGTTACGGTCTCTGTAAGCTAGTGCTTCGTTATTTTTTTGAAAAACTGTGTCTGCTTTTCTGCCTGACTTTTCAAGGTGTTTATCTTCTGCTTGCGAAGTTCCGTACCTTTTGGGAAGTCCTGGTCGATGTTAGCATGGAGTGAGGTGAAATGGCGCTGAAGATTTGAAGCCTTGAAATGGGTTAATGCTGTCTATAAGGCAAAATGGCTTGCAATTGCGTTCGATAAAAAAATATGAACCCTCCCACTCTACTAAAAACGTCCTATGTTCGTCTTCATATTTTCGTTTAGCTGTGCATTTCTTCCCTGCCATTTTAGGATCAAACTCAATTCATGGTCAGATAGTGTTTAATACTCGATTCTGATTGGTCAATTCAGAACACGTGACACGTTGTTAATCCAGAACAGACAGACCGCTGTCAAGGACTTATTGACCGTTGTTAAGGACGCTTACATCTGCAGAATGAAGTTCAGTCGATTGAACTGTCTACAGTTTTCAAACTGGGACAAGAAAAACAGCGGAGGAGTAACTGGGCATAAACCCTCCTTTTTACGCAACGGTCCACATCAAACGGCGACACATATTCAGTTGCCAGTTACTTTGGCATTAGGGCAGGGATATCTAGATACTTTCCAAGGTTTGACATAATGAATTGTGCTACTTTTAAAGCAAGCAGCGATGTTTTCAAATCTGTAATCAAAAAGCTCCTCAAAAACGCTATCGAAGCAGTTCCTGCCGTTGCTACGTTAGTTCAAACAGTAACAACGAACTATTTCTCTTAGCATGTCATTTTAAATAAATAATAGCGTACTATTTTTTAAATCAATAAAAACATTTTCTAAATCTATAAAAGCATTTCAATTAATATTGGGAGTCATATCGTTACTTTGTTGAGAATGTGGTATTGGAGTAGAACACTTTTCTGGTGGCTGAATAGCCCCCCCTCTCCGCGCCGTTCGTTGAATGAGGCTGGCCTCTATTAAATCAGAAAGGAATTGAAAACACCGGAATCAAAAGTTATAACAATTATCTGAGTTTACTGGTAGGAAATAGAACAAGTATACAAGTTATACAGAGTACTCCGGACTTCAGATTTGTGATGCGATGCGGATAAAGGTGTCAGGACCATCAAACTCATCAAACCAAAAAGAAATTGGACTTCAGGTTTTGTGATGCGATGCGGACACAGATATCAGGACCAACAAACTCACCAAACCAAAAAGCATTTTTACACTCAAAAACATCAGTATTCATATGTATCTTTGGGGCGGAGATTTGTCGACTCTTCCTTCCCATTTTTCTCCCAAGCGAATTAGAGAACCCCTGGGGAGGAGCTGTTTAAACTGCTCACCTCCCCCAAGTGTCCTGATTGGCTGGATTCACTTCTGGTCGAGGTCAATCAGAGTTCCGAACAGAGAGTGAGATCCTAAATTTCACCAGGTCAAAAGTCAACGTTCATCTCCACCTTATCTACCTCACATTCCCTTCCCACGGGGTTTCCCCCATAAAGTATCCCTTTTTCAGACATTTAAACTTTTCTCCACCTATTTAACGATGTCTTTAATGACTTAACAACATCTGGCTTTTAGGGGTGATAAGGAGCGATGTTGGTGTGTGACACACAGAATCTCTAGGTCAATGAGTTTAAAAGTGAGAATAACATTCTTTTTCTAAGTGATTATCAAAACCCGTTTGTGATTACCTAAAACAGTTCAAACAATACATGTTCACTAAAATACAGTGTAGAATCATATCTTTTTACTTCAATCCCCCTTTTGATCTCACCTCACGAGATCAACATATAGCATTTGAAACATTACCACTGACATCATTTTTACTGTGTCCCAATATTCATATAAATCCATCAGAAGCCGGGATGTAGAGCACTTTAAACTGTTAGGAACAGTCCACAACAACAACTTCTTATGACAGTAGAGGGAGAATAAAATATGTCTAAAAAAGTCCGTCCTTGTCGGCTGAGTCATCATATTCTTCCCCCTCCGACGCATACGCCAACAAGGGCATTTGGTACGAAGGGGAAGGGGCAGCTTTTCCCTCAATGGTGGAACTGATGAGTCTAACACACAATGAGCGGATACAAGGCACACAACAACAACCACATGTCACCAAAATGGCAATAAAATTATTATAATTAAAAATAAAAATATGAGACATTATTAAATTTTTCCATTTCCCAAACATGTTTGTCATCCATTCCTCCATAGGATTGTTGATCCCTGATTGTTCATGCATGGTTTTGGACAAGGTACGTAGACCCTCTAAGGCTTTAGTCACTGAACCGTCAGGCGCCGTGTTGTTGGGAATAAACGTGCAGCACATATCACCGAACATTGCGCAAACACCCCCTTTCTCCGCCAAAAGCATATCCAACGCCATTCTATTCTGTATAGCCATAAGGGAGGTAGGCCCTAACTGTTCAGCCAGGCCTTCTACTGCGTCCCTAGTGAGGTTCGCCAAACGTAGGACATTGTAATGTACAAAGTTAATCCTGTCTACATTTTTGTTAGGAGTAATGGGAAGAATAGCTACAATGATAGGAATATTTTCGAACCCTGCTGCGATCTAGTCAGCTAATTTGTACTCACTAGGGACCCCCCGAGGGATCCCTATGGAGTCAATGTAAGTAGGGGAGTTACTGGAAAGGTCAAAGTTGACTTCTGCGCCCCTTTTGTTTAAAACGTGTCTTCGCTGTCGGTTAGCTACCTGACCGTTCGAGACGTGTTTCGCATTGAGGGGAATTAACCTGTCACCTAGTAATGTCAAAGGGGCATGGACGCGGGTCATTGCACAAAGTCCTATTGATGCTTCCGGAATTCTGGTATACAACCGTCGGCCGCCACAATAATAGTAAAGCCCACCCCTGGCCCAATGCCCTACCATATTACCTGCTAGAGTACTGTTGCACCAATCAGAGGAAACATTACCCAGATTCAATTTAGGGGAGGCGCTGGTTAATTTGAAACAAGTGTATCCCCCTCTGCCTTTTCTTGGTGTAAAGGGTCCTGTTTTTGTGCCATTATCAATCGGTGGGAAAAGGCTGGCTAAGGTTGTACAGTTTGATGGGCTAGCCATTTGGGTAAGTTTTAACATGCAGTTGTAACCCCAGATATCTGAAGGGAAGAGAGGAGCGGGGTCAGTTATCAAATGGGGACGAGCGGTCGCACAAGCTAAACAATCACCTACCATTTGTTCGTGAGCAGTCCCAGCAACCCATTTTAACCATAGATTATCATCAGTAAAACCCGTGGCCATTTGAATTATGTCTAGTGGTTCAACTTCGCCAACTTCGCTAGTACATTTATCTTCACAGATGATTTTGGAAATATATTGTATCACGGCGGTCGTTGGGCGAGTTACTACTGGTTTCGGAGTGACAACTATTTTGAACAGACCTTGGGGTGACTTTCTTCCTGCGTGTGCTGCCAAAATATATAGACCTGCATCGCCGATCTCAACCCCTCTTAGTATAATTGAGACAGGGTTGCATCTACCTATAGCACAGGGAGAGATAGGGTTCCTTCTAATTACTTTCATTCTATGTTTTAGTGACGCAACAATCCTTGCTGATTTGAATTTAGGCGTATATCCCCAGTCTTTCGGACCAGAGTTAACTAGTACATAAGACCAGGATTCGCATCTACATCCTCGGGTTTGAGTAATAGATACATAACTTGCACCTGCGAACCTTTCCGTAAATGTATTGCATACTGTTGGGGTGAGGCAGACATATTTAGCAAAACCTGAGTATGATTTGTCAGAGTTGGAACATGGGGCGATTGCGCACAAATCTATGTCCACTATTCCGTCGCTACCTTCTTGGAGAGTGAAGATTCTTTTTGGAGACATAAGGCTCGCTACTCTAGTCCCCCTTTTGGTCCTTACTATCTCCTCCTCTGGGGCGAGAGTTGGAGAAAGAACATCATTAGTTTCACAGATAATGAAAATTATCGTTACCATAATGGTAAGTAGGAGGCCCAGGCCTGCTACCATTCTCCAGTGCCCGTACATAATTATGCTGTTAGTTCAAATTCTTCTGGTATCTTTAAACCGTATACTACCAATGGTCAATGCGATCGTACCTTGGTTTCCTAGAATACAAAACCTGCCCCCTGAGGGAGATTGAGACCCAGATATGCCAAAACCCTCTTTCTGGAACCTTTAACACATAGTTATGTAGAATAAAATAAACAAACCCCTTAAGCAAATGGGAATATAAAAATACAAAATCCCTCAAACAAAAATCCCTCACACAAATGGGAATATAAGAATAAAATTGAAAGTTCCTCAAAAAATGGATTATTAAACAAAGTTCCTTAAAAATGGATTCTTAACCTGTTAAGCCCCAAGCCTGTTTTTCAGGTTTCAGGCTCGAAAATGACATGCCCAGAACAAATGACTATAACTTCACTTCTAAAAGGGTTAAATTAATCATCTTTTTTCTCAAAGCAAGGTTACATCTGTGAGATGGATGTAGAAGTGTCAGAATCAATATAGATGTTTCTGTGTCAGAGTGAATTCAGATGGAACATAGTAAAAAAGTGTAAATTCTTACCTCCGCCTAACAAAAAACCATTACTTATAGTGAAAACCACCCTTGAATGATGGGTTAGTAGCCTAAAAGCTTTAGGAATCAAAATTATAACATATAATAAGTACCCTGTATCAAGATTGAGGCAAAACAAGTGAAAATTGACCTTTTTAGAGATATTTAGGGAAAAAAATTCCAGGTGGAATAAGCTTTGGGCACATTTGGGCACATCTGGTTCCATCAGTGCCATTTGATCTTTTTCAGGTACCAGACTGTAAAAATCATTTTATAACATTGAATCATCACTATAGTTATTCATTCCATAAAAAAAAAAAAAAAAAAAAAAGAAGAGATTATTGTAAAATTTAACCTGCTAATTATTGTCATGGATTTGACAACTGATGTTGTTTATTTGCTATGTTCTGGCTGCTAGCTCAGTGAGTTCTGGCCGTACAGTGATGAGACCTATGCCAATGGAATCTGTGGAATCTCAGCTTTCAGATGATGTGTTGTTTGTGCAGAAAGTATAATTATAAATGATAATTTTTGTGAGTTATGAGCAGAAATAGCATTAGTCCGTATTTGCTAAGGGCTCATTGAAAGGCTTCTTGTGGGAATTATTATTATTATTATTTTTTTTTTTTTTCGTATAGTCAGTTAGCTGAGTTTCTTCCCGTCAGCTGGGTGTGGAACATTAATAGTTTCATAAATGACACTTCAGAGATCACACTGGTGCTAGCAGATGTAGCATTTTCGGACCCTTCAGAGGGTCCTTGGGGTTTAACAAAGTTCCACACCGGCTTTCTCAACCTTTTCCAGCGGGAAGTGGAGTTCCCTATGCCGTCTTGGTTTGCCGTGTCTTTGTCCCCCCAGCCCGCTGACGGCGGCTTCTGGGGTCCCTTCTAGAGAGATGTGGCCTGATTGTCTTCCGCCCGCCCGCTGATGGCGGCCTCCGGGTCGATGCTTGAGAGATGTCCCGATCCTCCTCCTCCTCCGGCCCGCTGATGGCGGCTTCCGGTTCGACTACTGGAGAGACGTCCTCCCGATCCTCCTCCTCCGGCCCGCTGATGGCGGCTTCCGGTTCGACTGCTGGAGAGACGTCCTCCCGATCCTCGTCCTCTGGTCCGCTGATGGCGCCTCCTGGGTCGACTGCCTTGACGAGAGCCAGATCTGTTCTGATGTCATCCAGGGTCCTCGCAGGTGGTTTCCCGACCGCACACTGGCTCCAGTGGTACCAGTTGTCTCCCTTTCCATCTAGGCGGACGGCATGGGAGGTCCTTTGGGTCACCCTGTAGGGGCCGGAAAACCTGGGGTTGAGCCACTTAGGCCTGATGGCCTTCAACCAGACGTAATCTGCTGTGTTGGCCTCGTGTTTTTCGGGCCCCCCTTTGGCGTCAGCAACCTGTGTGGAGAAGTCTGATACCAGGCCCTTAAGTTGCCGGTAATATGGTTTTGAGCTCATCTCTTCTACTTCCTTTCCTACGCTCAAGGCTCCTGGGCCCGGGAATTGGTGGCCATGTGTCAGCTCAAATGGGGAGAAACCTGTCCCTCTGTTAATGGAGCTTCTGATTGACATGAGGGCCAAAGGCAAGGCATCTAGCCAGTTCATATCTGTCTCCTCACATGCTTTGCTGAGTTTCTGTTTTATGTTCTGGTTCATTCTTTCCACCTTTCCCTGTGATTGTGGATGGTAGACTGCTCCAAAACTGTGTCTTAGTCCTAAGGACTGTTCTACTGTGCTTAGGTCATGGTTCTTGAAATGGCTGCCATTGTCTGACCTCACTTTCCTAGGAAACCCATGTAATGGAATATAATGCGTGACTAGGAATTTGATCACTGAGTCTGCATCCTCTCTCTTGCATGGCATAGCTTCTGGCCAACCTGTGTATGTTAGGATGCGTGGAAGGGTAGGACCCAAATGCAGACTATCAGAAAAGGTAAACGGTCTTGAAACAAAAACGAGCTTTATTCTTAAAGCTTAACAATAGCATGGCATGAAACACATAGGTTCTACAGAAAACTGACCGTGACCAACATGGTGGGAGACAGGAGAAACAAACAATGAACCGACAGGGGAACACAGGAAGAGACAAGACTAAATACAGAGAGGGGTAATCACAAGACGAGACACAGCTGGGGTAAGGGAGGCAGAACCACAAGGGCAACAGGTGAACACAATCAAACAATCAGACACACCAGGGAAACTAAGACAGGAAGGCAAACACAGGAAGAAGGAACAGAGAAGACACGAGGAAAACATTTCAAAACAAAACAGGAAACCAGAAAAAGACAAGACAAAACACAACACAGACAGATCGTGACATAACCCCCTCCTCAAGGGACGGATCCCAGACGTCCCAAAAAACATAGTCTAACACTTCAAAAAGGGTGGGTGGAGGGGGTCCGGAGGACGGGCCCGAAAGGGGTCCCGGGCGGACGGCCCGGGGGCAAGGCAGAGTCCAAAAAGGGGCGACGGCCACAGCGGGCGGACTCAGGGGGCCGGGCATGAGAGCAAAGGCAGCGGCTCTCAGGGGACCGGGCTCGAGGGCGAAGGCAGCGGCTGGAAGAATCAGGAGGCCGAGCCCGAGGGCGAAGACCGCGGCTGGAGAACTCAGGAGGCCGGGCTCGAGGGCGAACAAGAAGGCGGCGACGAGACAGCTCCGGAGGACGGGCAGGAAGGCGCCGACGGGACAACTCCGGAGGACGGGCAGGAAGGCGCCGACGGGACAGCTCCGGAGGACGGGCAGGAAGGCGCCGACGGGACAGCTCCGGAGGCCGGGCAGGAAGGCGCCGACGGGACAGCTCCGGAGGCCGGGCAGGAAGGCGCCGACGGGACAGCTCCGGAGGCCGGGCAGGAAGGCGCCGACGGGACAGCTCCGGAGGACGAGCAGGAACCAGTATCGGCCGGACAGGAACCGGAGCCGACGGGACAGGCGTAGACGGGGTCCTGAACATGACATGGGCTGGTGTCGACTGGACCCCCAACGGAACAGGACACAGAGTTGGCAGGACCCCCGGTGGAACAGGTGTCGGCGGGACCTCCAACAGGACAGGACACAGAGTTGGCAGGACCCCTGGCAGGACAGGTGTCGGCGGGACCCCCAACAGGACAGGACATGGATTTGGCAGGACCCCTGGCAGGACAGGTGTCGGCGGGACCCCCAACAGGACAGGACATGGAGTTGGCAAGACCCCCGGCAGGAGAGTAGTCGGCGGGACCTCCAACATCACAGGACATAGGGTTGGCAGGACCCCCGGCAGGAGAGTAGTCGGCGGGACCTCCAACATCACAGGACATAGGGTTGGCAGGACCCCCGGCAGGAGAGTAGTCGGCGGGACCTCCAACATCACAGGACATAGGGTTGGCAGGACCCCCGGCAGGAGAGTAGTCGGCGGGACCTCCAACATCACAGGACATAGGGTTGGCAGGACCCCCGGCAGGAGAGTAGTCGGCGGGACCTCCAACATCACAGGACATAGGGTTGGCAGGACCCCCGGCAGAAGAGTAGTCGGCGGGACCTCCAACATCACAGGACATGGGGTAGGCGTCGGCCATAGAGCCAACAGGACACGGGGTGCTGGAGTCGGCCGGACCACCGACAGAACACGAGGGGCTGGAGTGGGCCGAACCACTGACAAAACACGGGGGGCCGGAGTCGGCCGGACCACCGACAGGACACGAGGTGCTGGAGTCGGCCGGACCACCGACAGGACACGAGGTGCTGGAGTCGGCCGGACCACCGACAGGACACGAGGTGCTGGAGTCGGCCGGACCACCGACAGGACACGAGGTGCTGGAGTCGGCCGGACCACCGACAGGACACGGGGTGCTGGAGTCGGCCGGACCACCGACAGGACACGAGGTGCTGGAGTCGGCCGGACCACCGACAGGACACGAGGTGCTGGAGTCGGCCGGACCACCGACAGGACACGAGGTGCTGGAGTCGGCCGGACCACCGACAGGACACGAGGTGCTGGAGTCGGCCGGACCACCGACAGGACACGAGGTGCTGGAGTCGGCCGGACCACCGACAGGACACGAGGTGCTTGAGTCGGCCGGACCACCGACAGGAGACGGGGTGCTGGAGTCGGCCGGACCACCGACAGGACACGAGGTGCTGGAGTCGGCCGGACCACCGACAGGACACGAGGTGCTGGAGTCGGCCGGACCACCGACAGGACACGAGGTGCTGGAGTCGGCCGGACCACCGACAGGACACGAGGTGCTGGAGTCGGCCGGACCACCGACAGGACATGGGGGGCTGGCGTCGGCCGGGGAGCCAGTACTGGAGCCGAAACTGAAGCCGGAACCATGGCTGCTGGGGCCGGAACTGGGGCCGGAACCATGGCTGCTGGGGCCGGAACTGGGGCCGGAACTGGGGCCGGAACCATGGCTGCTGGGGCCGGAACTGGGGCCGGAACCATGGCTGCTGGGGCCGGAACTGGGGCCGGAACCATGGCTGCTGGGGCCAGAACTGGGGCCGGAACCATGGCTGTGTGGGCCGGTACTGGAGCAGGCACCCTGGCTGCTGGGCACGGAACCGGAACACGGAACCATGGCTGTGTGGGATGGTACTGGAGCACGGTACCATGACTGTGTGGGGCTGTACTGGTGCACGGAACCATGACTGTGTGGGCCGGTACTGGAGCAGGCACCCTGGCTGCTGGGCATGGAACAGAAGCCTGGAACCTGACTGTGTGAGCCAGGTAATCGAACACGGAAGCATGGCTGTGTGGGCGAGTACTGGTGCACGGATCCATGGCTGTGTGGACCGGTACTGGATTATGAGCTGGCTTCCTGACCTTGCGTTTCTTTGAGGTCTTTTGGAGGCTCCGTGGACCCCGCCAGACGGGATCCCAAAAAAGGGTCAGAGAATGGAGACTGGCACTCGGGGCTACGTGCAAAAACTCTGAGCCATTCAGGCAACGAGCTCCTCAGCCATGGCATGTTAGACACCGCCATCTGTGCCTTCTTGAGGATAGCCTCTTTGTCCTTTCTTGACGAGGTTCCACTCCACTCGACATAGTAACATTGAAGGGTAAAGTCTAGATCGAACAGATCTACCTTAAAATCTTCAAAATCCGCTGGGTCCATATTTGGTCGGTTCATTCTGTTAGGATGCGTGGAAGGGTAGGACCCAAATGCAGACTATCAGAAAAGGTAAACGGTCTTGAAACAAAAACGAGCTTTATTCTTAAAGCTTAACAATAGCATGGCATGAAACACATAGGTTCTACAGAAAACTGACCGTGACCAACATGGTGGGAGACAGGAGAAACAAACAATGAACCGACAGGGGAACACAGGAAGAGACAAGACTAAATACAGAGAGGGGTAATCACAAGACGAGACACAGCTGGGGTAAGGGAGGCAGAAACACAAGGGCAACAGGTGAACACAATCAAACAATCAGACACACCAGGGAAACTAAGACAGGAAGGCAAACACAGGAAGAAGGAACAGAGAAGACACGAGGAAAACATTTCAAAACAAAACAGGAAACCAGAAAAAGACAAGACAAAACACAACACAGACAGATCGTGACAGTGTATGCATCTACCACAACTAGTAAATACCTGAACCCTCTTACTTTATCAATCATGTCAGTGTAGTCAATGATGATTAGTTCTCCTGCCATCTTAGGTAAAGGGAACTTTCCCTGGTGTGGTTTTACAGTAGCTCTGATGTTGTGGGTTAAGCAAATTACACATTCTTCCAGGTGATTAGCTATCATGTCAGGTAGGTAAGGGTGCCACCAGTGAGTCAGGTGTCTGCTCATCTGAGTTTTACCGCAATGTGTTGGGCCGTGTGCTTCTTTAAGCATTGATCTTACCCATCCTGGGGGTATCACTGGTCTCCCATCTGGGGAGTACCATATCCCATCTTTGTTGGTAGCTCCTCTGTTTAACCATACTGTCTTATCTTGAGGTGACCCTGCTGCTTGAGCTTCTTTAAGAGTATCATCTGTTACTGCGGGCAGTAAGTCAGCAGATTTATTAACAAGCATTGAAACCGGGGTGTATACCCTGCTTTGGCTTTAGCTGCTTTGTCTGCTGCATTGTTACCCCAAGTCAAGTAGTTATCTGCCGTGCTGTGACCTTTGCACTTGAGGTAAAGCTAGCTTGTTGGGTAACATTACTGTTTCTGCAAGCCTTTTGATCTCTTTCTCGTGTTTGATGGGGGTATTGGTGGATGTTACAAATCCTGCTCTCATCCACTGGCGCATTTCCACATGTATGACACCATGGACATATGCTGAGTCAGTATAGATGTTTACATCTTTTTCTTTTGACAGTTCCAATGCTGCAATGACTCCCATTACTTCTGCCAACTGTGCTGAGACTTTCCCTGTTACTTTTTCTGCCGCTCTTTCCTCAAAACCTCCCTCAGCTTTTTGACCCACCACTGCGTAGGCTGCTTGGAGCCCGTTGGTGGGGTGTCTGAAACAACAGCCGTCTGTGAACAGGTTCTCTGCATGTGGCATAGGCTCGTGTCTGAGATCTATTCTTAGCTTCACATCCTGGATGACTCTTTCCTCACACCTATGGGGTTCTCCGTTAACAATGGTGTCTGCGCTGTTAACTCCCACATGTGTGTAGGTGATGTGTGCTTGTGTCAGAGTTTTCTCTAACCTGGTCTGTCTTGTGGAAGTCATTGTGAATGCACTTGAGTTCACAAAAGAAACAATACTATGTGTTGTCAGTACTGTCAAAGGGTGGCTCATCACAATGTGTGAAATCTTGTTTAAGGTACCTGCTGCATGTCTCGTGCATGGAGGTTCTCTGTTTTCCACTCTGTCCAGTGTGATACTAATGTACATCAGTATTGTCCTACATCCCCCCTTTTTCTGAAATAGAATACCATTTACTGTGTTTTCACATTCAGAAATATCAAGGGAAAATGGCAATGCATAGGATGCAGCGGCGAGAGAGGTGACCTGAGACATGGATTGTTTGAGAGAAATGAACGCAGCTTCTGCAGCTTGTGTCCAGTTCAGTGTGGCAGTGAGATTGCGCATGCCTTTCTAATTGATCAGTGTCCTGAGTTCACCTGTTCTTGGGTTGTACTCTGGAATGTAGTGTCTGCTGTAGCCTGTGAGACCCAGAAAAGATAGCATATCTTTGACTGTCTTGGGTTTTGGGGTGATGTAAAATGTGCTCCTGATGAGCTGCTGACATGCCCGTACCTGCTGGAGAGATTACTCTGCCCAAAAATGTCACCTCTTTACGGGTGCATTGTAACTTTTTCTTAGAGACTTTGAACCCTGTTGCGTGGAGGCGAACCAGTATGTTCCTGGTGGCCTCTAAACAAGAGGCTGAGGAGGGTGCTGCAATGAGAAGATCATCCACATACTGTATCACTACCACCCCCTCTGGCAATGAAACGCCGTCTAGCTGTTCCCTGAGTATTTTGTTAAATATTCCTGGAGACAGACTGAAACCTTGTGGTAGTCTCGTGTACTGCAGTTTTTCCCCCGCCCATTGTAAATGAAAAAAATAGGTCTCATATCCTCTGCTAGAGGTATGCAGAAGAAAGCGTTGGCCAGGTCAATACAGGTGAACCATGTATGTTCAGGTGAGATATTACAGATAGCTGTGTATGGGTTAGGACTGGTATCAGAGCTGTAGTCGTGATAGCATTAATGGACCTCAAATCATGGGCCATTCTGTACTCCCCGCTAGGTTTTGGTACCGGGGAGTATTGGAGTATTCCACTTGCTTTGTGAGGGTTCCAACACTCCCGCTTTCTTTAGTCCCTCAATTGCCCTGCTAATACCCCCTTTGGCCTGTGGTTTAACAGGGTACTGTAACAGTCTTATAGGTATAGAGCTGCTCACCTCAAATGTTATTGATGCAGCCTTTGAGCAGAAACCTACGTCATGAGAGTCAGCTGACCACAGGTCAGGCGGGAGGTCACGCAACATATCCTCAGTGAATGCATGGTCAGTTTTTCTCCCTACCATGAAACCTATCCACTTCGTGTCTCTCCATTGAGAGGCATTCTTGAGTGCAGATTTTTAGAGCATATGCGTTGTGTGAGGGAGAGTATGTGAGTGCTGCTATCTGAGTTGGTTCCCAATCTTTAACTTCTAGCAGTGTTTTTACCATGGGACCAAGTTCTTTTGCTTCATAGCCCTTTCTGAGAGCTAATGAAATGTGTGGTGTAGCTTCAGCTGTCATACGGTACCAAAATAGTTGTTCATCAGTGAGGTCAACAGACGCAGCCACCCCCGCTTCTCCCACAAATAAATTGGTTGTGGTTACTTTCCAAACGGACATAGACACCTCTTGGTCATACGCATAGTCATAACTTTGGTCGTCTTGTCTGTCATAATTCAGCGTCAGATGGGGAGGATCTGGAGGGGAACCATAAGGCCTGAGGAGGTTAATCCACGGCTTCCATTGTTGAAAAATGGAAAACAGTCCTGGTGTATTATCTTGGGGCCGATCGAGCAACCCCCAGAATATAGTGGCATACTGAATTGCTCCTGCTTCAGTGGATTGGGCCAACATCATTTGAGAACCTGACTCTATGTTGAATAATGAACAATTGAGACGAGTGCCATCTGGGAACGATATTATTAGTCCATCGGGGGAACAGAGGATGGAGGCATTAGCTTTGACAGAACATCCCTCCCCATTAGGTTTGCCGGGCTTTGGGGTGCCAGAATGTACTGATGGAAAAATATCTGGCCTGCTATTCTGGTGTTTAATGGCGTAGTGAGCGGTACTTGCTCTATTTTTCCCGAAAACCCTATGACTGAGACTGTATTTCTTGAAATGCACGTGTTGAAGTTGGGGGAGTTGATAGTTGAATATCTAGCTCCTGAACAACAAGGAATGGTAGCTA